>NC_060124.1:368979619-369282649 GCF_021461395.2 Schistocerca americana | reverse complement strand
CCACCAAAAAAATTTCGGGTAATCGTCAGTGCTGAAAAAATGATGGTGTCCATGTTCTGGGACAGCGAGGGCGTAATCCTTACCCATTGCGTTCCAAAGGGCACTGCGGTAGCAGGTGCATCCTACGAAAATGTTTTGAAGAACAAATTCCTTCCTGCACTGCAACAAAAACGTCCGGGAAGGGCTGCGCGTGTGCTGTTTCACCAAGACAACGCATCCGCACATCGAGCTAACGTTACGCAACAGTTTCTTCGTGATAACAACTTTGAAGCGATTCCTCATGCTCCCTACTCACCTGACCTGGCTCCTAGTGACTTTTGGCTTTTTCCAACAATGAAAGACACTCTCCGTGGCCGCACATTCACCAGCCGTGCTACTATTGCCTCAGCGATTTTCCAGTGGTCAAAACAGACTCCTAAAGAAGCCTTCGCCGCTGCCATGGAATCATGGCGTCAGCGTTGTGAAAAATGTGTACGTCTGCAGGGCGATTACGTCGAGAAGTAACGCCAGCTTCATCGATTTCGGGTGAGTAGTTAATTACAAAAAAGTCGGAGGCCTTAGAACTTGAATGCACCCCCTATAAGAGGAGAAGCAGACGGGAGCTCGTATGTGCTGTCTGTCTGTGAACTCCGTTCCGTGCACCTGGCACTTAAAAAGGCCTTATGTCAATAATCATTGCGCTTCATGATTTGCTTTACCGGCTGCTGTTTCTTTTTAATCTCCTCTCCCTCTTTCGTTAGTCCTACCTTCTTTTGCATTACATTCTGAGTGATGGACCGGTAGGACGAAAATTCTGTAACAGATGTCTTATCGCAGATAAACATCTTTAGGCTCCTTCGTATGAATTAAAGTTTGTGACGCGGACTCGGGTAGGCGTGCCGGCCCCGGATCGAATCCGCCCGCCGGATTAACGACGAGGGTCGGTGTGCCGGACAGCCTGGATGTGGCTTTTAGGCGGTTTTCCACATCCCTCTAGGTGAATACTGGACTGGTCCCCACGTCCCGCCTCAGTTACACGACTCACAGACGTTTGAAACATATCCGCACTTTTCCATGATTTACACTAGACGCAGACAGATGGGGTACTCTGATTCCATCCCAGGGTGTGTGGGGTGGCGGCAGGAAGGGCATCCGGCCACCCCTTCACATTAACATGCACATCCGATTTAACCACGCAAACCCCGCGCAACATGAGGGACAAAGGCGCAAGCGATAGAAATAGTATGAATTATAGTTTGTGGCCGATCAGCTCGTAGTTCTGTACCATGTGTCCATCGACTCCAAGTCTGCGTGCCATCCGGCCATTAGAAACAACTTTTCAACCATCTAACCTACATCTCCGATAAACGCTAAATTTCTCTTTAACCTTCCCATATGTGAATACCTTATCTGCTTTTATGGGTGTGTATTCACTCGACCGCACTCACGTAATTGTTGTGACTAGGCATTTGGTAATCGTTTGTGGATGGTAACTGATCATGTGAATAAACCCATTTTATACTATGAGAGCTGCCATTTAACAAAATAAAAATTGTCATTGACGGTAGATTCACACCTCATCAGAGTTGCCTATTAAATCATTTTTAGGTGACTCTCCAATTTATAATCATGCAACAGGCAAGAGCTACGCTTTCTCCACCAAATATCTAGTCACGTTTTAGAATATAAAAATATAAAACTTTTCAGAATACTCTATGACCTCTTCATAGCTCCAGGATTAAAGTGAACAGAATAGCAGGCCCTGCTCAGACGAACGCAGGCAGACCACCAGATTTCCAAATACAGCAGTTGCACGTCATGACAATCCATCTAAGGCTGTGTCCGTGGTTGATGTCAAGGCGTGACCTTTGGTAATTACGAAGTGATTAATTCAATAGGAGCGGGGCATTTCTGTCTTTCTGTAGGCTTTAGCGAGGGCCCAGAAGACAGAAACGAGTCGTAAACTTGCTCCTTCTTTGCATGACTAAAGGGAATTAAGAGGACCCAGCTGATGGTCAATCGATATTTCACGCACGCTACAGGTGGTTATGACTGAAGTATTACCCACCAGACGGAATTTAGCTTTATGATATTGTCCAGTATTTCATTATCACCACGTATATTCTGTACACAAGTGAAGTCCTACATTCTTAACGCTTTCACGTATGCAACACGGTAAGACGATGCAGTCCATTTGGCTGTTTGTGATGACTGATAACTGAAGGCGAAGGGAAAGAAGACTTTCTAACCTCGGTGTGAATACTAAGATACAGTTTCTCAAATGGTTTATGAGAGTACCTGAATATGTAATGAAGAGTTTCGCACAATGCTAGTAATTCATTTGTTGTTCAACTCCAAGAAATAAAAGACGAAAGGAAAGATGAAGTAAACAAGAATACGAGTAAGTACTCCACAGATGAAGTTTTAAAAAAGCTATATTAGATATCTAACGGAAGGAGAGTGGTGTGAGCCGACGTTGCTTATACCACTGCGGACATAGCTTCGCCCTTATCGTCCACCTTTTCAATAAGAAACCGTAACAGTTCCCAGTGCATGATATATTTCACCGCATAAATAGGTCAAGCAATGAAAATTATCGCTAAACACTCTACTACCAATTAGTTCTGAAACTTATGGAAATCATCTATGTTAAGAGGATTAATCACTGAGAGGAATTTCGTAAACAGCAATATACAAAACCAAATGTCTAGTTAAAATGTGACCTAAGAGTCACTAAGTTGCTTCATCGCTCGTAAAGTTGTGCATAAGAAAAAGAAGTTATCAGAGCTGAAGGAATGACCTTTGCTACTGACCTGCACTCTTCCCCTTCCAAATTAATTAGATTCATCTGATCAAGGAGAGCAGAGTATAATCTCTACCATTATGGTTTGTACATTAGTGACTCAATACCTAAACCTATAAAATCGAACTTTTTTTCGTAGGTCGTTGTAGTGAGATAGAACTGAAACACACACACACACACACACACACACAGAGAGAGAGAGAGAGAGAGAGAGAGAGAGAGAGAGAGAGAGAGCATGTTCACCATTTTTGGTTCTCTATACACTTCGCAACCACCAACTGTCGTTCTAGTCTCTCCCCAAATAGTTATCCTTACAGATAATTATTATTACGCTAGTGGAAGGATTGAAGCGTTTGTTTAGCAACTATGAGACGATTCTTGTGGACATATTGAAAGAGATTCCAGGAGATTCGTAGACTTTTAGTTTAATTCATAGTTGATACCCTGATTCATACACATTCCAGGAGATTTCCTGGCAGATTGAGACTGTGTGCCAGACCGAGACACGAACTCGGGACCTTTGCCTTTCGCGGGTAAGTTTTAATCTTACAGTAAGTTTCATATCAGCGCACATTCAGCTGCAGAGTGAAAATTCAGTTCTGAAAACATTCCAAGATATACGTAAACTTTTAGTATAATTCATGATTGACATCATGCTAATTTCTGCTTCGGATCCAAAATTTCTGTCTTCATTTTCTTACTGCTTCTTCGGTATGGGATGCTACTTTTTCTCGATAATTTACGTCTTGAGGCAGGATCTCTGGTTAGGACACCCAAGAGGGTTCCTGCCACTGCTTGTATTTTATTTGAATACAGTGCGCAGTAACCGTCTTTCTTGTCCGTGTTGCTTGCCTGCTTGGTTGTTTGAAGCTCATACACTAGTATGACACAGTATTCTTATCTCCCCTACTGGATGTTCTGGTTGGATGGGAGTGATTTTTAATTGTTGATAAAACACTAGTGCACGCATCGGATAACAAGACACACACACAAAACAAACGCATTCAGTAACGGGAGCGGTAACCGGCAGCATTTTTTCAAGCCTACGCCCATATTCGTAATGGTTTATCAAAAAAAGAGGGAGAGCTAGTTCATTTGGCATTATTTACTAAGGTGATAGGGGCTCAGACTCTTATAATTATGGATTTGAGCTTTTGGAGACGAGAGGTAATTGTCTGATTTTTTTTGATTTTTTTTTATTTTTTTTTTATTTTTTTTTTTTTTTTTTTTTTTTTTTTTTTGTTAGGTCACTGAAATTTTATTACAAATTTAGATGCTATAATTGAACATGATCTGGAATCACTCGTCCTTAGTATTATCGGTGTTGACAATTATTGAAATAGCCAATTGGTCTTGTATTATCAGCCGATCGATGGTCACACTATAGGGAAGCTGAACGGAATTCATTATCACACACCAGGGCACAACTCTTCCATGCGTCGCCACGCTGAAGCACACCGCGAAACACCACGCGGATTAATGTGCAAGTGCGACCGCGCGAAGCTACCCACAGAGATGCTTGAGCACATAATTTTCAAGTACGCTCGTGAGACGAGCGAAAAAGGGGACTTGGTTCGCGAACTATATCTGCTGTGATATACTCCATCTCGCATCTTACCAACGTCCAGACGGAGCGTCTCCATACTTCCACCTCTTCTCAATACGTCCCGGCTACCTACTCTTTCCGCCACGCTACCGAACGGCCACCCTGACTGTTGTTCGAACTGCCACGTTCCTCACCTCCACCTCCTACACTCCTCAGAACCGATCTTCCCGAAGTGCCTCAAGCAATCCCTTTGTTTAGCTTCCCTAGTTTCTCTTTTGAGACGCTTACGGCATCTACTGACAATCCTTTTAATCACACCTTCACCTTTCTAAGCCCAACACATTGACACAGCTTGCCCTCATACACACTGGAAAGATACAGAGAGGACGTGGAAGTGTCATACATTGGAAAGTATTCGAAATTATACCTTAGTTGCCTTCTACATGTCCATTAACTGGATTATTCATGAAGTTCACTCACAGTACCGCTTCGACAGGAAGATGTGCTTTTCTCAGGATGTAACCATACGAAGCTGAACTATCTTAATTTTCTCCGTCACGGGATACAGGCCAGAACTCTTCAGTGCCTTTGTTATTCTGAATTACGGTGCAAAGATCCTTCGGATATGCATGCATGTCGAGCAAGGGACCTTCAAGTAAAATGTCTCCCCGTACGAGAATATACATAATGGACATACGGGTATAGCTTGTAGACACATGGCTGACGACATACGGAAGTCTGAGTTTGGCCATGAGTCGTGCTCGGAGAGCCAAATGGTTAGTCTGCCTTCGACAGTGGGCAGCCGTGCACGCCTTGTCTGCGTCTCGCCTGTTGCGCTGCTTACGAGTGAGCACGCGTCTGTTTACTTCCGAGTAGCGTCTTGTCTCACAGCACGACTTCTTCGAGTATCATGGCGTTTTCTTTCCGCCAAGCCACAATTAAATTAATTTTTCGTTCGGATCATGAACGAGTGAAGAACGAGTGAAGAACGTTTCATATAGGATGAAGTGCTTCTCCCGCCGCAAAATAATTTCGGAATTAATTTTTCGATCCTCAGTATTGCTGTGTACACAAAAGGTAGCTATTGACGAACTGTGCCGCGACACTGAGCGGCGCCACACTAACACTCTCAAGTTCCGATACTCTAACGGACATATAGGGAATGTCGTGGTTGATCACGTTAGTTTTGGCTCAAAAATGGTTCAAATGGCTCTGAGCACTATGGAACCTAACTAACCTAAGGACATCACACACATCCATGCCCAAGGCGGGATTCCAACTGCGACCGTAGCAACAGCGCGGCTCCGGACTGAAGTGCCTAGAACCACTCGGCCACATTGGCCTGCTTAGTTTTGGTCTCCGGACGTTGCAGGCTTTCGAACTCCCGTTTGAGGTACGGTCGGACGTTGTGGTGGCCGCCTTCAACCTTACGGCAACATCGTCAGTCACGTTGCTGAAACGTGGAAGACGTTCCAAACGTACCGTGTCCTCAGTGGTGTCCATCAGATAAAAATTGAACTACGAAAACACGTGCCTTCCTACTTGGCTATTGCCAGCTGCATGGCTGTCGTCATGTACGATGGCTAGCGGCGCACCTGTTCAGGTTGTGACCGGGAAGACCATGTCCGTTCTGAACGTCTCCGACGTAGACTAGTTCAGACGCGACCGGAGACGTCGCACGTCCTGCGACGCTCAATGTGTTAGCTCTATCTTACGCGTCTGTGGCGGTTCTGTCTCCTCGCCCCCTCTGAATCAGTCGGAGGCGGCGTCGACTCCTCTCGACGACGCGATCAACGTCTTGCCTGTCCATCCTACACACCCAATGGTTCAAATGGCTCTAAGCACTATCGGACTTAACATCTGAGGTCATCAATCCTCTAGACTTAGAACTGTTTAAACCTAACTAACCTAAGGACATCACACACATCCATACCTGAGGCAGGATTCGAACCTGCGACCGTAGCAGCCGCGCAGTTCCGGACTGAAGCGCCTAGAACCGCTCGGCCACAGCGGCCGACTCCTACACTCCTGCCGGAGGCAATACAAATGAACGATGACCGTCAGCAGGCACAAGCTGTGTATCCCGACCCCATAGTTGTTGATCATGAAGCTGTACCGACCTCTGCTTTCCTACCAATTGGCCATCTGGACACGGAACATCATGTTAGGAAGCAACGGTCGCCGAGGAAACGGAAGTAACAACGGCGTACCCCTTCTGATAACTGCCTCCATCGGATGTGTGCGCAGGATGACGATCCTGCTACTGATAGTGCGCTGACCTCAGACGCTACGTTCTCCCCCGTCACCAGTCAGATTTCTCTTCTTCAGAAACGCTTTCCTTGCCATTGCCAGTCTACATTTTATATCCTCTCTACTTGGACCATCGTGAGTTATTTTGCTCCCCAAATGGCAAAACTCATTTCATCATGTACTATGATGCCGCATTCGCCAGAGCGCCAGGGAATGGTGAATCATGCCCAGGTATAGCTCACATCTCTTTTTCGCCGCCACCTTGAAGGAGCTATGGTCAGGGCGCAACCCACGACAGAGCGTCCATCTATGTATCATGACATAGCGGCATGACACCACTGTCGGATTAATGTTCTTCACACAAATTATGAGCGCCGCTTTAAGGGGCTCCGGAAAGGCTCAAAATCATGAAAAGTTCAATTTTTACTTTTTTGCGTTTTCTGAATCTGCAGACTATTACCTTTTAATAGATATATAATTTATTCAATTCCGAAGACTACAACTATTTTTAAATTTTTTTTGAAATGTGTTCTACATGGGCGTGACCCACTGTGGCGCTGTTAAACTGCTGTCAAATGGCGTTATTATTAACGTCCGTGTTCATCAGGTACATTTTAGTGATGTGAGATAAAGTATGTGTTGTGGCTAACCTGTGATGGTTCAATATACATCGCTGGTGTGATTTCGATTGTTTCATGTTTATTTACTCTGTTGTTATCTCGAAAATATTCATAATTAATTCTGTTTCTTGAGTCTCTGTTTTGTTGAAGTATGATAATGAGTAAAAGTAAAGTTATTAGAAATCCTCTGAAGGCTTTTAAGAAAAGGAGAAATGTTGGAAAGCCAAAGGTATGTGTTATTACTGTAAACAATAAAGACGATAACCAAGTGAGTGAACCTAACCTCTCAAGTACACCTGCCCATAGCAGTCAAAGTGGGAAAGAAAATACTTCACAGAAGAAGCTTGGTTCAATGAGTGAAAACTATGAATGTTTTATGGGCGAATCGGTTGTGAATGAAATATTTGATATGTCCGTTCTCAAAGGAATTTTTTCAAACTGTGTAAGTTGTATTCATTGTAGTGAAGTTGGTCTGGAACTCTCCATAATAAAGCACGTAGGACTTGCTAGTGAAATACAACTGAAATGTGATAAGTGTTCATACATGACCACCTTTCGGAACAGTGTTGCAGTAACTTCAACTGAAGAAAATGGTAGCAAAATCTACGAACACAACAACGAGCGATGCTTGCTTTAGACAAGGAACGCCTTCGGGCTGCAGACAGGGCTGTAAAGAGTCTAGAAATACAAGCAAGAGTAAACAGGAGGAGGAACAAGAGGAAGCTGGAGGAGAAGTTTGCAGAGGATAAAGATAATCCATCCTATGGACCTGGAATGCACTAAAAAGTTGATCCAATCTTTGTCGCTCGATTCCCAAAACTTTTATTTTCTCATACTAATTACATGTTTTCTAAGGATCTTCCAAACATATTTGTTTCAAACTTTCAGTAAATGTTACACAGTACCTTCTGCATAATTTAACACAGCCTTTTTCCAAAAAACTGTATATTTTTGAATATATAAATAAAAAATTGCAAAAAAATGTTGTGAATTTTCATTACAATTGAAAAAAATCATCTTTAATAACTGAACTAAAATTTTGTAAAATCCCTGTGTTAAGTTGTAGCCCATATTCCAACAAATAATCTGTAGAAATTTCAACTTCCTACCTCAAATACTTTGTGAGGAAAGATGTAATTAATAAGCGTTATTTTAACATTGCAAGTATAGGGCGTTCCGGAGCCCCATAATACTCAACCGAATACACGGTCTGCCCTCCATGTACATTATGCTATCCTGCTCTCTGAACACTGTCACCATCTTGCCAGCGTTAAGGCGGGACTCTGGCTGATAACGTCACAGAGGAAGAAGTCCATGATGCTATCTGGGCTGGTTCTGCGAACAGGTTGCCTGGCGTCGATGGCCTCCCGTTGGCCTTTTGTCGGACATTTCGTCCCCTTCTGGTACCGGGTTGACGGAAATTTGTCAGGCCCTAATGTTAGCTTTCGTGCCGATTCGGTTTCCTCGGTTCCCTCATTCCCATCCACAAGCCTCGGGTTAGCTCACGGATATGCGATTATCGCCCCTTGACGTTATTCAACAGCGAGACAACGGTCTTTATCCGGCCGTTGGCTGCGCGGCTAAATGGACGGTTTGGTATGTGGTTTCCTCCGGTCACTGTCGGGACACAATTGCTCTTGCTCACGCTCGTCGTATGCCTGGACTTCTGGCAGCTCTTGACGGATCGATCACGACTACCTGAAAGAGGTGCTTCGCAATGCGGGATACCCTATTACTACCATCAGAGTCGTACTGCGTCTGGAGCACGCACGCACGCTAGGATGGCGATCTCACTCCTCTCCTCTCGATCCGTCGATCAATAGTGTGCCAAGGCTGCCCGCTCTCTGCGCCGTTGTAGTCATTTGCCATGGAACCGTTGCTCTACGACCTCCGTCTACGCCTCTCCGGGATTTCTCTTGGTGATGATGTGTTCAGCTGCACTGTTTATGCAGACGATCTCATCGTCGTTCTACGTAGCGGAGCTGACGTCTAGGAGTCACTGGCGTCGGTTACCACTTACGGCGAAGCTTCTGGTAGCTGCCTTAACGTCCGCAAATAAGCGCTCTGGCTATAGGTGCGGACAGCGCTTCTCCTTTGCCTTTACCTGACACTTTCTGATGCTTAGGACTCGATTTCGCAAGTGCTCTGCAACCCACAATTGCCCTCAGCTGCCGGCGCCTACTTTCCAAACTACGACCTGGATTCTTAGATCACCGTTTACGAGCACTCCATCTTCTGCAATGGATACAGTATGTAAAAGTATATTTGGCGTCACGGCGAGCAAAAACGCGTCGACCGGTAGGACGACCGACCGACAATCCACCAAGACCGTGGTCCAGCTCAAGTGATGCTTGGCAGCAATGGTCAGGAGAGCCATGTCGACGCAGACCTCCCTGCTCCAACCCGACTGCACTAGTGCCGCATTAGCAGTAAAATATTTGGGTCATATTATCAGTACGGACGGAGTGCGAACAGATCCATGGTTGGTACAGGCTGTAAGGAATTTTTGGGAACCAAAAACAGTTAAGGAAGTGCAGTCATTCATCAGAATTTGCAATTTCTATCGAAAGTTCGTGAAGGGTTTTGCAGATTTACCACAGCCATAGACGCGATTGTTAAGGAAGGGTGTGAAGTTTGAGAGGACAGAAGAGAGTCAGAAAGCGTTTGACAAAGTGAATGAAGTGTTAACATCAAGTCTGGTTCTTGTGTTTCCAGATTTTGAAAAGGAGTTTATACTAGCATGCAAGGCATTGGATCAAGCATTAGGGTGTGTTATAAGTCAGGAAATTGATGGGAAAGAAAATTCTGTAATCTAGGCAGTTGAATGCAGCAGAGAGGAATTACTGAACAACAGAGATAGAGATGCTTAGCATAATCTATGGAATCACATATTTTAAATGTTATTTATATGGGAGAAGGTTTTGGGTAGTGACAGATCACGCTGCGTTCAAGTGATTGTTGGGGTTGAAGGATCCGTCCACTAGACTCGCTAGATGGGTTGTGAGGCTCAGTGAATTCGACTACGAGCTGGTGCACAAGCCTGGGAAGAACCATGATAATGCGCATGCACTAAGTAGGAAGGTGGCAAAAGTAGAAGTCATAGGTTATGACCTAGCGGTATGGCAAGAATTACAGGACACTGACAATGATTGTAAATTGTATCAGACACAGCCACAGTTCAAAATTTACGACGGTCTTCTGTGCAGGCAAACGAAGTTAGGGTCAAGGGTAGTAGTGCCAGCGAAGCTGAGAGATGAGGTTTTAAAGGATCACATGTTATCTGATCATGGTGGGTGTAGAGCGACGAATAGGGAAGTGGCAGAGAAGTATTGGTGGAGAGGTAGGAAAGCAGATGTGGGTCAGTATGTCCAGAATTGTATACCACGTGCGCAGAAAGCAGATTTGACTCGGAAACAGATACAGCTACAATGATTACCAGAAGCGACATGCGCATTTCCTTTGTTCGGGACTCATGTCTTAGGATCTTTCAGGCGAACACCATTGGGGACAGATTCGTTCTGACAATAACAGACCATTTTTAGAGGTATATGGAGACGGTGACTATGCAGCAATGGTTGCACAAGCGTTAGTAAACAACTGGATTTTGAAGTTTGGTTTACCGGAAACAATAATTACTGACCGAGGGACCAACTTCATGTCGGATTAAATGAAGGAACTATGTAAGTTGTTGAACATAAAGAAGTTGAAGACGAGCAAATTGCATCCACAGGCAAACAGCAGGACATAACGAGTACACAGAACAATCGGGAAGATGCTGAGTTTTTCTGTGGATTCTCATCACCATCAGAGGGATGAGAATTTGAAGCATATTCTATGTGCATATAATGCAAAAATCCATACAAATAATAGTTTGTCTCCATATGAGGTAGCGTATGGGCTAAACATTCCGTCACCGTTTGATTTAGTGTAGCTAGAGAAAGGAAGGACTTATGAATCTGTACGTCAATTCGTGAGAACAATTTGGGACATTTGGAAACAGGTACAAAAGGAGAATACAAATGCTTTGGGAAGGCAGGAAGACGCAGTGAAGCGGAAAGGAAGTTTACCGCAGTATAAAGTTGGGCAATGGGTAATGCTGTCCAGTCCCTATACGCAGAAAGGGAGAACGAAGAAGTTTCTCACAAGGTATTAAGGGCCATACCAAGTAGTTGAAACCACATCCCCCATGAATGTTAAGCTTCAACTGCCAACTAGAACAACGATAGTACACATTGGGCGGTTATGGCCATTTAAGGATTGCCCGGATGTGATTCCAGGCGTGTCACACGAAGGAAAGAGGAAGAAAGAGAGCTGCTAAGCACAGAGAAAACCAGGAAGATAGAGTACAGCATGAAGTACCATATGCTTTGTGATCCAGAAAGTAGTAGAGTATTTGTAGTTTTTTTTGTTTTCTTGTTATGTATCATTGGGTTTGTGTAGACTAATTAGGTATTGTATTTTCATATGTTGTATGTATTTTCGAGTATCGTGAGCCTGCTAGCGACAGCTGTCTTTCTGAAGAGGGAGTAAGGGTGATGGTGATCTCTGTCTTCAGGTCACTGAATGGGGGAGCGTTGGCGGTGATTCATAACATCGGGATGGATGCTTTACGGGTGCAGCAACTGGATGGGGGTGTGCTGTACTCAAGGCAGGAAGATTTGGTGGCGTCGAGTCACCAATGGGCGTTAAGGTTGGTATGGAACGCATGGGAAATGCGGAATGAAGTAAGGAGGCTTGAGGAAGTGTTTGAAGAGCTTAGGCAATATGCGGGAGGGCAAGGGAATGCTGAAGGAAGTTGCAGAGGAATGTAAGTAATTGCATGAGGCTTATGAGACGCTACGGAAGCAGGTTGGATGGATGGAGGAAGTGGTGCTACGGGTAAGACAGAAACGAGGATGGCTCAATGCGGAGGGGAATATGTTAAAGACAGTTTTTGTAACCGCAGACGAAAGCGATATAAGAGAACTGAACAACATGGTGGAAGCATCGAGGCAACTCACAGAGGAGAGTAGAGCACTGGAGGCTTGTCATGCAACTCAGATAGGGACATTGGAAGGGGAAGTCCTGAATAACACACGGTTTCTCTGCGCAGGTAGTGGAATAAGCTAAGACGTCGGAAGACGTAATAAATCGTAACCTGGAAACCTTACAGGGGCGTCTAGAAGTCCTAGATAGCAAGGTTGTGTTAATGAGACTTATGCAAGGAGTAACTGACAGTGTGTGGGATGTGCAGGGAGTAATAACGAATATGAAGGAAGTGCTGTATCATGCATTGCAAGGCCAGATAAGTACTGGTTTGTTACAGCCGGACCGATACTTACGCTGATCGCGCAAGGAGCAGAAGGAACTATCGTCAGGTTTATATTTGAATAATGAAGCCCAGCGAGCAAAATTTGCCGTTTTTCTACCATGTCGCAACAGTAAGGGTAACAACTGACCACGCACGAGTGTATATTTTGGTCCAATTCCTGGTTATGGGGAAGAACGCGAGGTTTCAGTGTTACACGGTCCACCCATATCCAGTGAAGTGGGGAGCGTTGAGCAAGTTTGTGGAAGTGAAAACTAAGGAGGTATTGCTGATCTTGGCAGTTAACGGCTGGTACATCGAGATGACAAGGGAGAAATTACGAAGCTGCCATAGAGGGAAGGTAACGGTATGTCCAGCCAGGATCATAAGCACCAATCTGGACATGTACATGGTGCAGTTATTTTTAGCTAGGGGGAAGGGAATAGACTGTCCAAGGGACATCGTGGAGCCGAAATTGAGCTTGCAACGGGTCGAGATGAATTGGATCTTCTCCACCTACGAGAATTTGATAGTAGTAACAAGTTGTTTTGAGCAGGGAGTATTTGCAGAAGCGAAACGTATAGAGCTCGAGGGGAGCGGAATTTTAATCAATGGAACAGCGTGTAACATAATAGGGCCAACCTGCCACCTGCCAGCGTCAATTTCAGGAGTCACACAATTGAATGTTACGCAGCCACAGCTGTACTGGCCAGAAGCCAATTTAAACTTTTTGCCAAGGCAGAATCTGACCTTGTTAAATCAAACTCTGGAGCCAGGTCTGTTGATATCCATAAACCAGTTGATTTTAGAGAAGGAGGGGCGCATTTCAGCCAAACAGCTTGTGCAACATATCGTGCAGTATAGGGAAAGGCAACGGTAAATAACGATCATTTTGAGCACCTGTGTGCCAAGTGTCTTCGCAGCCTTAACTTTGTTATGTGTTGTTTCCATTCTGATCAGGCGGAGAGCCAATTCCAAGAGGGATCCAAGGGTAATCCAAGTCCCAGTGAATTGGATATCGATGGCGTGAGACGAGTAGGTAGTCGGTTGATCAAGCAGTGGTCGTCCAGTAAGGAATTTTTACGTTTTGTTTCATGTCATGTATTTTAAGGGGCACTAGACCACATTTAAGTTTTCTAAAAGTAAGGAAACATGGCATAGGTGCTGACCCAAACAAGTTAAGAGTTAGTTGAAGGTTGACCCAGGGACCAGGTCTTTCTGAAGGGAGGGGGGGGGGGGGGGGGGAATGTAGCAGCACTACTGCTTGGGTTAGGAAAGTTCAGTTTTGGTGCAATATTTTGGAGTGCACAAGTTATAGCCAGGCGCAGGCCTGTTGACAGTAAGTTAAGCTACCAGCAGTTGTAAAGTAGAATGGAGGCCACAGGGCCATCGACCCGCTGAAAAGAGTAAACGCAGCGGTTTGCATGGCGCAAGTTACAGGCAGAAGGGGCCCACTGGCCTACCTAGGTGTTATGAGTACGTGACTCAGAGTGGCGCATTAGCAAAACAGTGGTGCACAGCCCTGTATAAATAGGTACTGGTTTTCTAACAAGGTATTCAAGTGTGACAGCTCTCTTGGATAGCAAGGCCTGACACACCACTGGCTAAATGCAGCAGCATATCAGGCGCCAGTGTTCCAGTCCATGGCAGGTCACTGGCTCGAACCTCTGAAGCCAATGCAGGCCACTCAAGTGTGGCAGCTCTCCTGGATGGTTGGGTGTGTCACACCACCCGCTATAGATAGCAGCAGATGGGGCGCCAGTGTTCCAGTCCACAGCTTGTCGCTGCTTCGACCCTCTGAGGCCGAAGCGGGGTCCATAGCCAGCCGGCAATAGGCCACTCCATGGCTCGCTACTGCGGGCAGTTGTCTTGGCGCCCAACATGCACTGCAGACATCCGGTGTGAAGGCTGCATACTAGGATGCCCGATCACAGGAGCTTGTTGTCGTCCACTATCCGAACCACAAAAGTGAAGAAGTGTGCCGCGCGTCGCCTTGCAGCAGGCGGTGCAGAGGCGGCAGAGGTGAAGGCCACTGAGTTGGCAACCGGTGCATCCTGATGACGATGCAACTCCACGGCCATACGAGGCCGATACACCACTGTGCGTCACAGGTCACTGAGGCAGCCATTCTGTGCCAAGCCATTTCGCAGTCAGCAAAGTGATGTCCTCAGCATCGCGGGACCCAGTGATGCAGATGGAGGGTAATGCGGCACTGTAGTTGGAAACAATAAATCACTTGGAAAGCTCAGACAAGTCTTAATACAGTGCCTTCTACCTCTTCCCACTACATTTGGTGGCAGAAGTTGCTACTACAATACATTTCAAGAACATCAGCTCTTTTCTTTAGATATTGATCAAGAGATTCTTTCACATCAATAGAGAAAAGTTGAGAACACGTAGAATCCCGTGCTAAATGATTGCTTCTAAATCTGATCTCTTTCTTGCAGTCTCACTGCTCATACATAACAGTGTGCAAGTATTTCAATATCTGCACAGTTTGAATTTTTTGTGTTCAAGCGAAATCGTTTATGCAGAATATTGTGAACTGTTATTTACGCAGAATCTTGTTAAACAACCTGTTAAACAAAGTATAACTCTCTTGATGCTTGGCAAACTGACTTTGATGGACTTCCTTGCATGATCTCTTGTTGCCTGTATCATTTCAAGAAATGTCTGTTTTCTGCTAGAAACTTACTCTTTACACTCCCAGTGGCTACGAACATGTCTTTCTAAGTCTAAATCGTCTGAACGTCTGGCGACTTCCTTTGAATTTCAGGTAGAAATTTCTTTGAATTGCGATGGGTATTTTCGTTTTCGCATATAATACCATACCCTTGGCTCTCTCTTGAGGTTAGGTTACTCCCAGTAATTATTTAGCACCTGAAAACAATCAAAAGGAATCGTTTAGAAAAAATTTACTCAAAACTTTTTGATTGATTTATATTATGCGCAAACCAAAATTATGTATTAATCACAGTGTTTAACCTCATTTGTAAATCAAGGATATTATATGTCGACACCATGTGTTTCACTTTTTTTTTTTTGCACATTTGCTTCAACTAATAAAGAAACTGATTGCACAAAATGTTAGTTGCCCTTTTCAAAAGAGCACATTCACCGCTCTGGAAAGCTATAGATATTGCGTAAATGGTATCAAGAAGTCATGGCAGTGAAACACTTTTCACAACGAAACTCTGTCTCGAAATCTGGCAGAAAATCAAAAGAGATTTTGGTGGTGTGTAAAGTACCACAAGTACCACAACGGCAAGCCCCAATCAATACCTTCATTGGTAAATGGTAAAGCTATTGATGACAACACCGCTAAAGCCGATTTACTAAACACTGTTTTCAGAAATTCCTTCATCAAAGAAGACAAAGTAACTATTCCAGAATTCGAATCACGAACAAGTACCAAATCAGTACCTTAAACGTAGATTTCTTGGGTGTAGCGAAGCATCTTAGACCTCTAAGTAAAGGCAATGCCTCCAGTCAAGAGCGTATACTAGTTAGGTTCCTTTCATAGTCTGCCGAAGTAATAGCTCCATATTGAGCATTCACATACAACTGCTCCCTCGCCGAAAGATCCATACTTAAAGACTAGAAAGTTGCACAGGTAACAGAATACTCAGGAAGGGAAATAGGAGTAATCTACAGAATTACAGACCTATATTACTAATGTCGATCTGCAATAGCATTATGTAACATATACTGTGTTCGAACATTGTGCCTTACCTTGAGGAGAACGATTTATTGACAAATTGATACCATGGATTCAGAAAATACCATTCTTCTTAAACACAACTAGCTCTTTATTCTCACAAACTAATGAGGGCCATCGGCAGGGGATGTCAAACGGATTCCACATTTTTAGATTTCCAGAAGGCTTTTGACACCGTTTCTCACTAGCGGCTTCTAATGAAATTGTGTGTCTACAGAGTACCGCCTCAGTTGTACGACTGGATTCGTGTTTTCCTATCAGAAAAGACATAGTTCTTAGTAACTGATGGAAAGTCATCGAATAAATCAGAATTATATCTAGCGTTCGCCAAACAGGAGTTATCATCCCTTTGCTGTTCCCGATCTATATAAACGATTTAGGAGACAATCTAAGCAGCTCTCTTAGACTGTTGGCTGATGATGCTGTCATTTACCGTTTTTTAAACTCACAATCTGATCAAAACCTACTGCATAATGATCCAGACTAGTAACGAGGCTTATTCCAAAAGTAAGGTCCGATCGGTCGCGAAATGGAAATCACAGTGAAAATCCGCACAGTGAAGACGTAAAGATGCCTAGAAAACAGTGTCTCCCGCCAAGTATGAGTGCCCGTGAGAGATTTCGCCTGATTTGATGCAGCCCACACAAAATAACTGTCATGCATTTCCTTCTCCATGACGGTTCTCTGCCGCACTCTGCAGGGGCAACGAGGACGCCCTTGCAGCGTTTTCAATGGGAATTTTTGATCGTTCTCTATACAGCACGGACTTTGCTACCTATGATTTTCATATCTGCTGACATGAAACACTGGCTATGAAGTCAGCGTTTTGTCACAGACAACGAACTGCAGATCAGCATAGAGAATCGGCGAAAAGTGCGGGCGGCTGCCTTCTTCGACGAGGGTACTGGAAAGTTGGTACAAACCTAAGACAAATGTCTCAGACGGAGCAGCAACTATGTAGACACGTTGCTGGAAGGTGTGGCTAACTATTGCAAACAAAACACTTTTGATTTTCACTGTGTTTTCCATTTCGTGACTGGTCGGACCTTACTTTCGGAATACGCCTCGTATTCGCACGGTGCGAAAAGTGGCCGTTGACTCTGAATAAGGAAGTAATTGACGAAGTACTAAAAGGAATCTGCTAAATTTAGAACACACGATGAATAAGTTCAATTAAGTACTTAGGAATTACAAGTATGAGTAACTTTAATTAGAACGAGCACCCAGACAATGTTGTGGGGGAAAGCGAACCAAAGACTGTGATTTATCGACAGAATATATAGAAAATGTAACAGGTCTGCTAAACAGACTGCCTATTCTACACTTGTCCGCCCTCTTCCAGAGTACTACTGTGAGGTATGGTGTCCGCATCAGACAGAATTGTTTGACGACGTTAAAAAAGTTCAGAATACGACAGCTCGCTTTGTATTGTGGTAAAGTAGGGGAGAGAGTGCCACAGATATTATACCCGAATTGGGGTGTCAATCATTAAAGCAAAGGCGTTTTTCGTTGCAGTAAGTTCTTCTCATGAAATTTCAGTCACCAACTTTCTCCTCCGAATGCGTAAATATTTTATTGGCATCCACCTGCGAAGGGTAAATGATCATCATAAGAAATAAGTGGAATTGAAGCTCGAACTGCAAGATTTAAGTGTTCGTTCTTCTGGCGCGCTGTCCGAGAGTGTAACGGTAGAAAAATAGCTGGAAGGTGCTTCTATGAACCCTCTGCGAAACAACTGATTCTGAATTGCAGAGTACTCAGATAGTTGTGGACGTATATACAGATGCATGGGATCGGCACAATAAAATGACCAACATGGGGACGTGAGAGAATGGCGGAAAGGAGCTACTGTGTTTGGACGCAACCGTGACCACATCGTGAATGAGGTTGACCGACTGTTCATGAACGGGGGCCGTCAAACGTGTCTATAAGGACTGGTTGCTACTCGAGGCCACGTAACACTACATAAGAAGTGTGGTTATAAAGTGACTAAATGTGTCACGCCTCGGTTTTAACAGCAACAGAAGAAAAAGTAAACAATCACCTTAAAATTATTACTGAGTAGTTTTCTGCGAATGTCCTCAATCTTAATTTCAAACAAGCACAACGAATTCAGTTCTGGGTGTCTTACCATAAGTGCAACGCAAGTTGAGGTAATAATAACTAGGGTGGAAACTTCAAAATGTTTAGGTGTCCACATCAAGAATTTAAACACTAAAATAATTCAGTCAAATTTCCACTTCGAATCATTGAGAATTCTGGGGAGAGAAAAATCAGTAAATTGATATACTGCATATTTCCACCCAATAACGTCAAATGGGATGACGTTGTGGGGTAACTTATCTTTAGGGGAGAAAGGCTTCATTGCTCAAAAACGTCCTCCAAGAACAATATGTGTTGCTCACTCACAATTAAGTTGTAGAGATGTGTTTAAAGAGACAACCGTTTTGACAACTTCTTCGCAGTGTATTTATTCCCTCATGGAGTTCGTTGTAAGCCTTTTACATCCTTCTTTCCAACCAGATCTTCCTAATTCACCAGTATTCCTTTCTCCAGAATTCGCTGTATCAGAAAACATCTATATTATAAACTCATAAATTACTTTTATATCTGCTATTATTATTAATGGCAGCAGTAGCAGAAGAGGCAGAAGAAGTACTGTCAGTAGTAACTTTACTAGTTCATAGGCAGTATTATTTACTCACATTGTCTCTACAGGTATTCAAATAATTTTATGCAATTTTTCGTATTAGAATTATTATTTCTTAGGTAACTATGACGTAAAAAAGGTACGTATGTGTTAACGCCTGGTCCGACCTAAGAGAGGGCCTGATGGCCGTAATCAGATCTGGTTAAACAGAAAAATAAGTAAATAAAATAAATAATCCACCGCAGTACAAAACTAACAATGATGTACATAAATACAGTACCAGAAGAAAAATGACATTTGTTATTCCACTGAACGGTTGACTGTAGCACAGAAGGGGGGGGAAGAATGCTGCCAACAAAACTTTTGATCAATCACATAATGATATAAAATGTCTGACAGACAACATAGTTAAATTTGAAAACAAACTGAAAAACATTCTCCTTGATTACTCCTGTTCTGTAGAAGAACTTCTAGTTTGATAAAGAATCAAAAGTGGTGGGTGAATTAGTGCCTCACTTTTGTGATAAAAGAAATTACTGGTGAATGATCAGCGTGTAGCCATGTTTACATATGTATGTGTAACGTGAATATAAAATGACTCGTTCCATAACACGACGATTTATCATACAAACAATCGGTGGAAAGAAAAGCTGACTAGCTAGCTAACTAACTAACACGACAGGACTTGCTTCAATCAGTGAATGCAAGTACATGTCAACCAGTGTCCGAGCGAACATTGTGAAAGAAACTACATGTAATGGGCATTTTGCGACAGGTATCTCCAAAAGTTTACTGCTCTCAGCAGCAGCCTCAAGCTGTTTGTCTTCAATGAGCCAAACAACACAGAACTGGACTGTAGCTGGCTGCAGGTGCAGACGTATAGTCTGGTCACGATTTTGCCTCTTTTGGAGTCGTGTGAGGCACCGAGAGCGCGGAATACCCAAAAGACCTTTAATCTGCAGTGTGTTTAGGGTGTGTTTCAAGTCGGAAATGGTTCTGTTATGTTTTGGGGGTTTCCTCGTACCATGACTTTGACACACTTACTCAGGTTACCATTTATTTCAGCATTTTCGGTGACCAAGTGTTGCCCTTTGTTCTACAACTTTATGATGAGTATGCCATGAATACTTCTATCTTTCAAGAGAACAGCACTACACGGATATGTCCCTCGTTTGACGAATACGTAGGTACCCTACCACATCTTGACCGGTCCTAAACTATCCGATCTTAATCTCATAGAAAATGTCTGGGTTTATTAGTTTGTCTAGGGCTTGGTAGTTGTGAGACATTTGCCCCTCCCGCCGGAGGTTCGAGTCCTCCCTCAGGCATGGGTGTGTGTGTGTTGTTCTTAGCATAAGTTAGTTTAAGTTAGTTTAAGTAGTGTGTAAGTCTAGGGACCGATGACCTGAGCAGTTTTATCCCTTAGGAACTCACACACATTTGAACACTTGTAACACTGTCCTTATAGTATAGACGGTATAGACTCTTCACTTCATAATCAGAGCGGTGGTTCAGCAGCGAAACTCGTACGATTATGTCTCAATAAGTTCTGTCGATATTTTCTCGTTATGAGTTAAACACCCGTAATAAAAATAATAACTTTCTCTATTCTGTCCTGGATGCTGACACATACTTACTGAAGTAATAGATGAAATAATCTCTTCCACGAGCGACATTTGTTGGCAAACCAAAATTCCTACCATACTTGAAACAATATAATGAAACAAGACTGATTAACAGTGAAGAAATTTAATGCGTAATGACTCTCAATCTAGTCTGCTCCTATCCATAACTCGTACAGTAAATAACCTTCTAAGTTACGAAAAACATGGAGCCTGTTTACCTCTTCTGAAATATACTCCTCACTTCAAATCCTCATGTGATGGAGAATCAGGAAAATCTTTCACTTTCCGTCATACGTGTGTAAGTAGGCTGTTTATATTTTCTTATTGCCAACGTTACGTAGCGCTCTGTATGAAAATCACTGGCTGTGCTGTGTGCAGTCTGTGGCTAGTTTGCATTGTTGTCTGCCATTGTAGTGTTGGGCAGCTGGATGTTAACAGTGCGTAGCGTTGCGCAGTTGGAGGTGAGCCGCCAGCAGTGGTGGATGTGGGGAGAGAGATGGCGGAGTTTTGAAATTTGTAAGACTGGATGTCATGAACTGCTATGTATATTATGACTATTGAGGTAAATACATTGTTTGTTCTCTATTAAAATCTTTCATTTGCTATCTATGCCTATCAGTAGTTAGTGCCTTCCGTAGTTTGAATCTTTTATTTAGCTGGCAGTAGTGGCGCTCACTGTAGTACAGTAGTTCGAGTAACGAAGATTTTTGTGAGGTAAGTGATTTGTGAAAGGTATAGGTTAATGTTAGTCGGGGCCATTCTTTTGTAGTAAGTACATTGACTTCTGAAGAACTTAACTTTCGGAGGACGATAACTACGACACTTCCACAGAGATTATCTTACAACAAGACGCACAGTTTAGCGCTACAGTACACGTATTTGAGTGATTAATTTTATACTTAAAACATTTATTTTTAAAGGTTTTTGAATTACAAAGAAAGTTTTCCGTGATACATTTCATTCCATTGCAATAATCTGTAGCACCTAAGGGTATAATTACATTAATCCTCTGGGGGTTACACGTTTACTTTGTGTACCATGTGTTTGGCAAGCACAGGGAGCCCTAGCTAATATGGTATTTGCTTATACAACTTTACACATTGGTACCATATTTCTCTAACACACAAATTACACAGCTATCTGATCGTTTAACTAAGAGATAAACATTTTTTTACTACATCAATGACACATGTTTACGCAATTTCACAGTTGAATAACTTCACACTTATGAAATTGTATTTTATCTGTACTTTGTGAACTGTTCATATTTTTTTGGAACCGTTGTGATACTATGAGAGCTTTGAATGATGTATTTGATAAGGGAGCATGATTTTTAAAGTACGTTTGAGGTAGATGACACTATTGAAATGAGCAGAGAATTTTCTTTAGGTTTTGACATTATTGCAGAAAGCTACGCCATTTTTGAGATTTGGCTGAGGTTTTATGATGTTATGATGACGATGTGTATTACGCTGTTGCGGTATGTTTATGATTAATAAGCTGATGCTATATGAGGAATTTGATTATGCTATGTACTTATTATGATGAAATATTGAAGACGTGTCGACGAATATATATATATATATATATATATATATATATATATGTGTCATAAGGTAAGGAGTAATGAATAGTGGTTAGGGACTCTGACTTGTGAAAAAGGATGTTGGAAACCAAGAATCGTACTTTAAGAGTTATGAAATGTGTCTAAATGCATGAATGTATCACAATGCCGACGAATATTTTTTGGACACTGTTATATTTATAGGACTTTGTTTCTACACATTTGTAATGCAAATTCTCGAACTGTGAAATTTTTATATGAGACTGTCACAGTAGTGCAAACTGGTGTCATAAATATTTCGGTAAGAAAGCCAAGTGACCTTGACGTAATGCGTCTTGAGCGGCCAGCTGTGTCAGACGCCTGGAGAAAAAGCCATTAGTGTGTGCCTTTTCAGAGGCACAGGTAAAAAAAGGGGGGGAGGCCATTATCCTCGCTATTGACATTTCTTTGTAGAAAGCGTCGCAAATACGACACACTCAAACTTGAAAACATTTGATTACACTGTGGAGCTCTTAATTTATGATATTTACTGAAATGCCTAATGAAATGATGAGAAACATTTTACATTTATTGTCTTTCTAGTTGAGAGATTCCTTTGCCTTTGTAGCCGCCATTTGCCAAGTGAATGACTTTTCATGCATTGCTCTATATAGGATATATATATATATTTGCTCATTTCGTTTAGTGTCTAGTTTCTAGCTGCACATCAGCATTGGTTATTATAAAATTTGATAGATGTACTAATATCACTATTTTCTGTCTACAGACCCAGGCAAGAATACATTTATGATGTACTTTCTTAGAAAAGAGAGCCCAAATAGATATTTCTATTCACAGGAACTGCATAAATAATTTTTTAAACGATTTGGTAACTTGTCTGCTACAGTAACTTATCGTGATGCATCACTCTGGTATTAAGATGTGACATAGGTATTAGACATGGCCATCTTTAGTGCAATATTTTTTCTGATTGAGCTTTGTCATGTTTTGATATAAGTTATTGCATTTGCTGCTGCTGTTTGCCAGGTATAGTGCTACTAAATTTCACTTTGTATTACTCTGTTAAGCTAGTTTTACTACTGATTTATTTTTCTTGTTGCTGCACATTGTCTCATATTAGTTGTAATGTTGCATTGCTTGGTAATTTAGATTTACTGCAGCTTGCTTTGACAATTTCCATGTTTTTATTGCTGTTTGTATTAATTGTTTTATGCTGCTCCATTGTCTCGTCCCTTAGTTTAGCATCTGAGCTCAGTAGATTAAGTTAGCTTAAGAGGGGGTAGACTATATAAGAGAATGGGTTGCGATGAATTGGAAGAAATGCATTGAGAAGTTTTACGAAAAAAGTACAGAAAGCAGTTATAGATAGCACTTTCTGAAATAATGAAGAACGAAGGGAGATCTCCAAGAAGTAAAGAAAGTTTTGTTTGCAAAATACTGCAGTAAAACAAACCCTGTCCTTTCCTTTTGTATTATTCCGCTATATTTTTGTGTACCCTTGTGTATTTGTGTTCATCCTGTCTTTATGTGTTTATCTGATACGATTTATGTTGTAGAATTTTTCTAATACTCAGCTACATTCACTATGATGGGGAATACTTTTATCCTCAAATATAATTTGCATTTATAATATGTCATTTTCTTTGTAAAGATGTTTACACATTATTAATTCTGTTCTGTTTCAATTCTCATGTGTGAAATTAATGTTTCGAAAACTATTCTCATTATTTTATTTATTTACCTATGTCATAATTCTTGTAACACTGATGTATATGTTTATTTCTATTCTTTTGTAAAGTCTGTGTTACTATAAATGTTATCTGTACTGTTATGTTTTTAATGATGTATTTTCTACCATTATTATTGTATTCTCAAGTTATAATATTGTAATTGACACCAGTTCATCAAATTAAGTAACTTGTAAGCATTCATTTCACTGCACACATTTCTGTTGGTCATAGTATATGCACAATATGTGAAAAAAAGAAGACTGTTAGTGTTTGGACGTGTGTTGATAATTCAGCAAGGGGAAAGGGACTGGTTAACAGCATTGCTGGTTCTAAGGACAATTAGAAAAAAAAACTTTGTGAGTGCACAAGTGGTGGTTTATGGACTTGCTACATTGTCCGCAAGACTCTTCGATGATGATTGTACACCTGCACAGTCGCAACCGATGGCTGCTGGCCGTCTCTACATGGACTACAGTGGGTCTACACCTTTGATGACTCACCAATACCATTATTTCTACAAGGACTGCAGTGGGTCTGCATCTCTGGTGGCCCACCAATACCGTAATCTCTACCAGGACTACAGTGGGTCTACTCTGTGATGACCTACCTACCAATATTCTTCAACTTCGACTGACTCTGCTGTGGGTTTGCTCTGTTGTGGCCCATTACCTGCCTGTATGTCAAGAGTCAGCACTGCCTTTCCGTTAGAAGGACAACACTACTTCTTCAAGACTGCATGGAAATCCACTACTTCTGTGTGCATTTTCTTTTACTGCTCAGACTTTGAGAAAAACACTGCTATTTTACTGTGATGAACGATCAGGACTGTCTTTATAGACTGTGAGAAAATTTTAGCTTTTGACCAACATTGTATCAATAAGCATGTGCATTTAATATCTTTGTTATTGTAATTATAAAAAATTTTATCAAATCATTATTGGCCACTGCCCAAAACAATTTGTACAATTTTTTGTGGGGAGCATGGGGGCTATGTAAGTAGACTGTTTATGTTTTCTTATGGCCAACGTTACGTAGCGCTCTGTATGAAAATGACTGGCTGTGCTGTGTGCAGTCTGTGGCTAGTTTGCATTGTTGTCTGCCATTGTAGTGTTGGGCAGCTGGATGTTAACAGTGCGTAGCGTTGCGCAGTTGGAGGTGAGCTGCCAGCAGTGGTGGATGTGGGGAGCGAGATGGCGGAGTTTTGAAATTTGTAAGACTGGATGTCATGAGCTGCTATATATATTATGACTATTGAGGTAAATACATTGTTTGTTCTCTATTAAAATCTTTCATTTGCTATCTATGCCTATCAGTAGTTAGTGCCTTCCGTAGTTTGAATCTTTTATTTAGCTGGCAGTAGTGGCGCTCGCTGTAGTGCAGTAGTTCGAGTAACAAAGATTTTTGTGAGGTAAGTGATTTGTGAAAGGTATAGGTTAATGTTAGTCGGGGCCATTCTTTTGTAGAGATTTTTCAAAGTCAGATTGCGTTGCACTAAAAAAAAAAAAAAAAAAAAAAAAAAATTGTGTGTCAGTTTAAGCACAGTCTTGTATAATTTTTGATAAGGGGACGTTTCATCGACATTTGTTGGCAAACCAAAATTCCTACGATAATTGAAACAATATAATGAAACAAGGCTAATTAACAGTGAAGCAATATAATGCATAATGACTCTCAATCTAGTCTGCTCCTATCCATAACTCGTACAGTAAATAACCTTCTAAGTTACGAAAAACATGGAGCCTGTTTACCTCTTCTGAAATTTATGCCTCACTTCAAATCCTCATGTCACGGAGAATCAGAAAAATCTTTCACTTTCTGTCATACGTGTTAGACTGAGGTTTATTAGAAATATGTAAGATCATATTGCGTCATAAGTTAGATATTCAAAACACAACTGTTTCATCTCGATTTCAAGACCAAAACTCCACTTATAATTTTATACTGTCAAACACATCTTTAACAAACCTGTAGTACAAATTTAATGTTGACAAGCTTGCATAAAATTTCACTCTCTAGTCAAATTACATGCACCGTTAACAAACGAAATTGGAAAATCATATTTTCTTAACTAAGCACCAATATTACGACATGTAACTTATGTAAAAGAATCTTTATTATCTGTTCTAATTTCAATACCAAAATTGGTTTTTGTTAAATATCTATGTATAAAAGTAATATTGTAAGAATTAATTTGATACTGGAAATTTTCCAAAGTCTTCAAACTTTTCTGAGACAAAACGTATTTGAAATGTATTTCTTATTAGAGGTCAGACGTATATGAAAGTTGATCTGTGAATTTGACTATTGCGGAACACTTGTGGAATAGATGTAATGGACACACTGGGTAGCTACCAACCCTCTAGTGAATAAACCAAGATATCTACCAGCATAAAAGCATTTTCACTTATGTAAGAGGCAACGAAGGCCATTAATACACGAAAGCTACAAGGAACCCTGAACCGGGGAAACACAACGCAATTTGAAGAAAACAACGCAAACAAAAGATAAGTACGGAATGTTTATACCTGTAAACACCAGACATCTTACATAAAGTTTTGCGCAACTCATGATCTTTGAGAGGATTGTCTGATTTTACGCCAGCCTTCACTTCATTGATGTGAAGATATACCAGGTACGGCACATGGTTTGGAATCCACGTTAAACTGTGGGTTCCGTTTCTCCAATAAGATTGCTGAGATGGGTCAAGGACGCCCAACTCGCCGAAAAAGTGATGTCCAAACGGACGAAACCGCAGACAGCTGGCTGAACGTCTCTGTTGAGGTAGTCCCAGACAGTCAAGCCATATCCTTTTACCTTACTGATAATCAGTAGGTTCCCTTTCACCTTGAGATGAATATCTCAACGTAGTGGCAGGGATTTTCGAAATTATGAAGTGGATACGTTGAGATAGCGAATTCTCACTGAAACATGAATGCGTGGAGAAAGAAGAAACTTGTATTTTCTCAAGTAAGAATCTTTTTAAAACATATTAAAGTATTATACATATTGGTTTATATACACCAAAGAAAAAAAATCACAAAAAATTACAACTCAGTTACTTGCTGCTAATGACCCTTAGCCACTAATACACGGAACACATAAAAAATAACAACACGGTTCTTCGTACTTCAATGTATTCGAAATATGCAGAGTAGTTATGCTAGTTCGGTACATCATAAGTGATGAGAACTCGAAGTGTATGATTACTCTTAATTCATACCTATTATACGTAAAAATCTAAGTACGTATGTTCCTCATCTCCTCCTAAATTACTGGACCCATCTCAACCAATCTGGGTACGCATATTATTTACTGTCTGGAAAGAATCGCTATGGGGGAACAACCACCTGCCAATGAAAGGGGTGTGGTGGGGGCGAAACAGGAGCGTAGACCACGACGTGGGAATAACCAAACTTTTTCATTCAATATTTGACAATGAGACCACTTAGTGACTTGCAACCAACTTTACACATAATTTCAAACCTTCATGAAATATTTTCTTGCCGTCAACGTTCGCAAATTTATGAAATAAAAACAGTTTACCGCTTACATTTTCGCTGTTCACGCAGAAAAACTGCTGGGTCATGAATGGCGTTGTAATTTATTATTTCTTTACTACTTATTGTATTCGCTATGAATTTTGTAGATAGTATTCACATATACCACTGACTGCACCTGAATAATTATATCATTGCACAACACATAGTTCAAGAGACATGACTTCATAAACACTGAGATGCGTGAAAAATCACCGCAACATGGATGACGTTTAAATTACTTCTTTGTTGTTAAGTCTATTGGAAAACATTGCACAGAAAATATTCTCCATATGCCGATGAATGCACCAACAAAATTATATCACTGTACGAAACATAGTTCAGGTGATGAAATACATGAAAACGAAAGTGCACGGCGAATAGGAGATACATATGAATAATGTTTACAAATATGAGTGAAATATGCTAAATATATGTGACGTATGCGTATATGAGCAAAGCCACGGGTAAAAAGCTACTCCTAAATCCCTGGATAGATTTCAATGAAACTTGGTACGAAGACTACTTACTACCTGGAAAGAAATGCTGAAGGTGTGACAAGCAGCAATCTCCTACTAGGGCAGGGGGAATTAAATGCAAACATGTCTCATTATCGTGCCGTCTCCACTTTCTCCATTGCTCATATGATTTGTTCAATGGAATTGTTAAAAAGAAACGTATCCTCTTATATAAGAAGGGCTGATGGACCAAGTCAATCGATAATCAAAGAGTGACAGAGGTTAACTTTCTATAGAGGTAATAGGACAGAGAATTCAATTATTACACTATCCAGTTAACAAGAATGTAGACACATGAGGAAAAACTGTGTGCTGCAAACATTTACATTCAGAACTAGCAGAATGCGCATGAAGCATTGAACTATCTCAGTTACAGTTTATGCACGTCTGATTGGCCCAGAATGTACTTTGAAAGAAAAAAAGTAAAGAGATCTTACCTTCAGGGATTGTGATCGAATCAACCTTAACCGATGTGGCAGAAATAACAATTTTACCTATGGCCTAAAGAGGAGTGTTATTTAGACATGAATCGGAATTAATGACATATGCACCTGGCACACTGGTGAGCAAAAAATGAGAAGCCAGATTCACTGTAATAATCCATTAACGACTTGTGGAAGTAATGGAATAACTAAGAAGTCAAGAATACACTACGATGATGTTCCTAGAGATTACGCGAAGGATGAACAACTACATAAAACATCAGAGCATGATAAACTCACCAGTCTGCATTACACCGGCGTGGTGAAAAACTGTGCGTCTGTAAATTCCTGCCGTCCTATGAAACGAAGCACGTCAAAATTAGCGTTAGCAAACCAAACCCCATGGCTGTCATTTGGCTGTTAGACAGGAGGAAACTGTCACCTCAAATCAACTCCTCCCCTGCAGCGTCCAGCATAAGGGCGCGGCTGAAATATCTATTGCCAGTCACAGGCCACTGTGCTTGTGTCATTCATCTTGGTTTTTGAGAATTATTAAAATTTCTTTCCAGATCTTCAAAAAGCCAAATGGCGTGCTTTTAGCACTGTAAATATGCAATGGCCGAATCTGGCTCCATATAGTCAGGGCGTTCTTTTGTAGACGTCACCTGTCCTACTGGAAGGTCAGTATATTATAGACAAAACGGTTCATATTGGGACCCTGTATATCTTGAAAAGACACGCCGAAAATGGGGCCATGGGGCTGCCCCATTTATTGTGTGGAGGGCATCTCTCATTGTCTGTTGAGAAAAACAGAGCTCCCAGAAACCATGTGACTCAGGATAAACAGAGACTGAACCCAACCAGGCGGAATTCACATGTGATGGAAACACTGTTATTTAAATTTAAATAGATCAGAGTGTAAATGTGTATATCTGGGGTCTCCTTCCAAATCCGTGAGTCGATTTCAACCAAATGAGTATCAGCTCCATGGGGTTTATAGCCTAGGAAAGAAGGTACAGGCAAAAGTGTGTTTTATCTGTCGCTGGCGTATAGGCTATCCTACATGACAGGCATGTTGAGAGAAAACTGTATTAGCCTCTCAAATCAACCTGCTTTGCAGTGCAGACTACATGTCAGAGCCAAGAAACTTTTCCAGGGCCTGACCTGTAGGCTGACATTTATGTTAGGTATGTTGTGTTGGTGTAGTATCGGCCTGCTTTATCGACGTCCTTTGGATGGCAGCCCATAAGTCACACAGAAAAAAATTATCCTAAGGCCTCTGATGTGCAACCTGCCCTCCATGACAAGTTGGTTGTGAAAATACTATTGGCCTGCTTTATCGAACTCTATTGGAGGGGATACATGTGTCGAGCAGCATGGCCGTGGACAGGCTGAGATGGATAGAGGAGAGGATGGAAAAAGTGGGAGGAAGGATAAAATGGTCAGAGAGAGGAGAGGATGCATGAAGTTGGTGGAAAGCGTAGAGGGTTAGTGGACAGGTTGAAAAAGGAGAAGCGGAGATGGGAAGAGAGAGATGGAGGAAGATGTAGTCAGGGGGAGGGTGGAGAAAGATATGATCAGAGAGAGAGAGAGAGAGAGAGAGAGTGTACATGGACAGAGGCAATGGGAGGAGGAGATGGACAGACTGATAGAATGGGGAGGATGAGATAGATAGCAGGACAGATAGCAGAGAGAGGATGAGGTGTATGCACAGAGGGAGGAAGAGCTGAACACAGAGAGGGGGAGGAGGAGAATGTGTGATCAATACAAAGGGTGTTACACGTATAAGAGCAGTTATTTTTGTATATGGTAACCTAAAATATGTATACATTATTTTTTCTCTGCATTGAACAGTTTTCCCACAAACATGTCACATAATTTACTACCTGATGTTTTCTGGACAGCTGTAACTCGTTCAGTAAGTGGAAAACATCTGTCAGTATTGACTATTTGTTTTGCATCCACACTTTCATACTTCAACGCCTTACGCCTTACCTGCCACCCAGGGTGACTTCTGACAACTCAGTACAGAGTGAGTAGAGAGAAGCGTAGTTATAAGCATGTGTTGAGCATGTCAGTAGATAATGGTAAGCCAGGCCTAGTTGGCACGGAACCTGGCAGGCTCGCTTAACTGCATCAACAGTAACTCGTGCCGTCTGCAAACTTTCTCAAACTATTTTAAAGGAATTATTTGGTAGTAAACCCTGGATCTTACACATCTTATTGCTTATTTTGTCAGTTTCATAATGAATGGTCTATAATTTCGGCATTAGATAAACTGATGCAACAAATTATTAAAGTTTGCAGTGACAATAGGTGTCGTTATGAATTTGCGTTTGGTGTGTATTAGGTCATTTCTTGTTGAGTTTGAAATGTAGATAACATATTTAAGCACTCTTTAAACGTGAAAGGATATCGCTATCTGTCTCCTATCTCGAACAAATGGAATATATAGAAAATCTCTACATCACGAATGCACGTGCCAGTGGAACATCCAGAATGAAACATTCATAAAAAACTTGTGTCATAAAGAGCGTGAGATATCTAAACAAAATTTTGGCAAGTGGTAGCATACAAAGAGGAGAGTATGTGAAACTTCTATATCTACTGCGATATTCAAGCAAATACAGTTTGTTTCAATGAAATAATGTTATTATTGATTGCCATTGATAGCGGGTGAAACGAGAATGTTTGGTTTTGCAACATAATAACTGAAGAAGTTATACCTTCATTTTTATACTGAGAATGGCTTTTCCATAAAATATGGATCTGTCTATCACTCGGCTGCTAATTTAATAATAATACACTGTTTCAAGATTCTGTCGCAATTTTAAGTGCATTAGAATATTATTAAGTTGAATATTTGTAAACTCTGCTGTGTTTGGGCAAAAGAAACAGATTTTAACATGGCAACAAGAGTAGTTATGTGTTCTTCAGAATTTCGTCACAATGCTTCATGAATCCATGTCTCCTCAACTAGCTTCTTGGTATGGCTGACAACTCGAGACTAGTCCTCTCATGTGACATTTGCAGTGGGTTCTTTTGTCAACATTTCAACCTCAGTGAGCGCAAACTTCTTGTTGTTTCTTGACTCATTACTTTTCACCTAGATCCATATATTGTCAGCCGGATTTGAATGAGCATGACATGGAAAAAGCCTGACTAAACGATGCCCTCTAACGCTAGACAGTTCGTCGACCTGGTAGCGGGGAGTGTTTGTCTTGCAATACCACCATTTCCATTAATTTCGCCTTATACATGCTACGTTCAACTATACACCATGGATCATTTCTTTGCACCCAGAGCAAAATATCTGCTTTCCTCCACTGTGCTATTGGAGCTTTATCCATCACTACAGAGTGGTGTGGTTTATTATCCATTACTACTGTCGAATTGGAGGAAATATTTTACAGCAGAACATTATCTTCACAGCCGGTGGACTAGTTCTGGGATTACACTTTTATTGGGAATATCGTATTCGGACGCACTGCACTGTTATTATTAATGAAACACCAACACAAACTTTTCACAATACCTGATGACTGTAGAACAATTCAGCACCAGAAAATACCACTTTACAACGAGAGCTGCCGAATTTGGATGTATCTAATGCGTGACACGATGAAGTACTATTCTTCGGCGGTGTGGCGCTTTACTAGCTGGACCTCTGGCGGCGTGATGAGGAAATGCGGCTCGCCATTGGTGTTAGCTGAGCAACGCCGTCACGATTCCTCCGGTGTGCCAAACTTCTAAAGTCTCAACTAATTTTAACCGCACTGGCACAAGCATTTGGAGGCACTACCCAAGCTAGAAACACACAACTTGTAACAGCTGTAATTATTAGTCTGCAAATGAGGTAAATATTGATTTAGTGTTATCCAGTACACCGTCCTCAGTTATCAGTAGATCTGTCTGCACTCATACCCCAAACACTCTGTAGGTGAAGAACGAAAACGCAGGCGAAGCCTTAGGGAGAAGGCCAGATACTTCAAACTGAATTGTCCACCCCGCACAATGTTAAGCGCAGCATAAATGGAGGAAAAAACCTGCTAGCTACTGATTAGGTTTCAGTTACGTCTGCTAGAATTGAAATCTCGTTCTCCTTACACTGAAATGACTGGCGAAAGTTAACCTTCAATTGACTGACATGCTTTGTCACGACTTTTATCTGTTGATGGACTGAATTTCCACAATACCTGATTTAGGATAGAGTTAAGGAGTGCTGGTCAAAAACATTATTTATTGATCACTAAAATATAGCCAAGAAGAAGTCTCACTTCATTCCGAGACGCTTACTATCTTCGCAAAGAGGTAGTGAGTTTTCAAAGCAGTCATGAAAAGTAGAAAGATATGTGAGATGGATCTGACGGATCCCGCTCGAAGTCAGCTTTGTGTACTATATAAGGTGTTACACAATTCTTGTTACAGAGGCTGCTAGGGATTGTAGAGGGGACGTGGTAGGTGAAGTATTGATAAGAAACCCACGTACGGAAATGTACCGTTTGGATAAGAAGTAAATTTGGGGATCCGATTAATTTCAAATCTCCTGCTGCAGATCCTTTTTTTTATTATTTTGAATCCTAAATCTTCTGGCTGGTTTACTGCTGGTCGCCATGAATTCCTGTCTTGCGCCAACGTCTTCATCTCAGAGTGGCACTTGTACCGCACGCCCTCAATTATTTCCCAGATGTATTCCAATGTCTGTTTTTCCCTACAGTTTCCCTGATGTCTTAACATATGTTCTCGCGTCTTGTCCCTACTTTTTTTTACTGGTTCCCATATGTTCCTTTCCTCATCGATTCTGTGGAGACCGTTCTCATTCCCTACCTTATCAGCCCACCAAACCTTCAACATTCTTCTGTACCACCACATCTGAACGCTTCGATTCTCTTCCGCTCCCATTTTCCCGCTGTCCATGATTTACTACCATAGAGTGCTATGGCTCAAACGTGCAGTCACAGAAATTTCTTTCTGAAATTAAGAGAATGCCTTGTTTGCCTGTGAAAGTCTGCATGTCATGTCTTTGCCCCGTCCGTCATGGATTATTTTGCTTCCAAAGTAGCAGAATTCCTTAACTTCGGCTACTTCGTAGTCACCGATTTTGATGTTAAGCTCTCCCTTGTTCTCATATCTGCTCTTATTCTTACTGTGGTATTTTTCCGGCTTACTCACAATCATTGCTTCTTCGATGTATAAATTGACTAGGAGGGGTGATAGACTTTTTCCCTGGCGCTAAACCATTTTCAATCCAAGCACTTCGTTCTTGGTTATCAAATCTTGTTGTTCCATTCAATTCTAGTACATAACATATATTGCCCGCTTTTCTTTACGGGTTAACCCTGTTTTCCGGAGAATTTCAAACATATTGGTCTATTTTACTCTGTCGAACGCTTCTTCCAGGTCGACAAATGCTATCAGTGTGCCTTGATTTTTCTTCAGTCTTGCTTCCATTAGCAAACGCAACTTCAGGACCGCCTTTCTGGTGCCACTATCTTTTCGAAAGCCAAACTGAACCTCATCTAACACACCTCTGTTTTCTTTTCCATTCTTTATTATTCTGCCAGCATCTTGGATGCATGAGCTGTTAAGCTGATTGTGCGATGGTACTCGCACCTATCGAGCCATGCAGCAAACGGATTCATACGGATGATATTTTTCCGAAAGTCTGATGATACTTTGAGAGGTGGCATGAGCCCCCTCTCATATTTCTGTCTTACGATTTTCCTCTCTAATTGCATGCAGTGAAAAGTCGCTATTCCTTCACACGCGGACTTCCCACGCAGCGTCTCTCGTCACCTGGGTGGTCCGGTGACAGGCGGGCTCTGCTGATCTGGAAAGGGTTAAGCCGACGGGTGTGAGGAAGTCGAGTGAATGCTTTGCAGACGCCGACATTGTCAAAAGACACGCCCGGAGGGGTCTGAAGTAGCGGCTGGGCTAGAGGTTCTGTTACTTCGCAGAATCTTAGCGAAAACACTTTCTGGCTGGCTACCAGTGAGGCGTGGGAATGACTTGTGTACCCAGGCAGTTGTGGCGGGAAAATTCCCGCGCTTTCTGCAAAATAGTAACTGTGATTGGCTTGCTCAGGGCATAGCTCCGTGACGTAGCAAAATCAGCGCAGAAATTGGCGCCAAGAATCTCCATTGGTGGAATGGTAGTGCTCTGGCAATGGAGTGGAATTTTCCGCCGGTTTTCGAGTTGCTGATTGAAACGTTTAATCACGGCCACTGTCGTGGGGGCGGGAATGTTGTGTGTTCGGCCTGTATGGGTGCTCTAGGTAGTCGGCTCTTGCCTTTCGGTCGAGGACGTCGAAGCAACCAGCCATCGCCTCCGGTACGCCAGATCGTGTTCTGGCAGTTACGAAGACAGTTTGGTAATGTATGTCCGCAGCACCGGCAGATAGGGATTTTCCTAGGTGATAATCAGAGCTCAGCAGAGTGCGCCTGTTCGTCTTTTTCTAACTTTGTTCGGTCTTGAGTAGCAGCAATTAATGTTGGGTTTGCTGAGTGTCTCTCTCAAGATTTGAGTGGCAAGGAATTGGCTCCACATACCACTTTGTCATAAACCTCACAATCCAGTTTAGGGACAACTTCACCTTCACAGTGTTTGTTTGAGTATCCAGTTGGAGCCAATTTGATGTATTATAAATGTTTCATGTGTTTTTGTTTATTATTTTGTCTTTAGTCTTAATAAATCATATTGTTATTTTGGACAGAACTTTCATTCTGTTAATCGGTAGAGCAACCCATCATGTCTCACTATGTTAGTGAAATCTTCCTTTATTTAACTTATTCATCAAATTAAATTATTGCAGGTGCCAAACTCTTTTCTATTCCACTTGCAGGGTTGATTACAGGCAGTTCGCGTATATTTTTTAATCCATGTGCAACAGCAAAAGTCGGAGTTAGAATAGGGGGGGGGGGGGGGGGGGCTTAGAGCATCATTTACATATGTAGATTCTAGAAGAATTTAGTGTTAAATACACTGCTTGCCCCAGCACCTCGCAACTTCACCAGTCTTCACACATGAACTTGAACCGTCGTTGGTTTCCACTTCCAACAATGATTCTAGAGATTTCGGTGGAATGTTGTCTATCCCTTCTTCATTATTTGATCTCAACTCTTCCACAGCTCTTTTAAATCCTGAGTCTAATACTGGATTTGCTGTGTCTTCCATATGGCCTACGATTTCTTCCTCTATGACGTCGTCAAAGAAGTCTTGCCGCTCAGAAAGGCCTTCCAGCTCAACATCAAACTGCTATTAACCTCATAAAGACTTCCTTTAACTGCTGTCTATATTGCTCCACACTACTTGAAAACATTATAATGTCATCCAAATAGACCAGACACTACTGTGGTTTCAAACCCCTCAAGACACTGTGTAGCAGCCTCTGAAACGTTGCTGGAACGTTTTTGAAACCTAACGGCATTGTAATGTAATGGTAATGGCCTGCAGGAGTAGAGAAAGAAGTTTTTGGATGATCCTCTGGAGCCACCTGTAACTGATAATAACCGCTTGTCACATCCATCATAGAAAAATACTGGCATTGTCCTAAGTGATCCAAAGTCTCTGATATGTTTAGAATGGGATATGCGTCCGTTAGTGTCTTATTATTGAGGTATCGGTGAAAGGGTACAGTACCGCCCGACATTGAAAGTAGGTACAACATTCTTCGTTATTCTTGTCAGAACAACATATTTTTTCTAATAATAACTCAATTTCAATTAATACAGCGAAGCCGGATACCAGTGTGGGAAAGAATGACAATTTATTTATTTAATTGATCACATGTGCACTCCCACAAAATAAATCCCCACATCCAGTTTGGTGAGATCTGTTAAATGAATGAATTTATGGTCGTCTGATAACCACAGATAGTGAATGTGAATATATGATCATCTTTGAGACGGTACTTGGGTCACCTTTGGTGGGACCAAAGAGATGAAATTTACCTGAACTTTGAGTGCCTGAAATGTGGCTGACCAATACGGTAGCAAGGTGCACCCCCACTTCGGCAGAGGTGCGAGAGGACCTGAAGAACGGCCATGTTTCAGCACTCTGCTGCTGGATCTAGTGTTGGTAAGACCTGTCTTAGGTGTGCTCTGTAAAGACAAAAGAGTGGAGACATGATATGCATGTGAAATACTTAAGAGTAGTTTGGAATAATAATTTCTCTATTTCAGGAAATTTTGTGGATAGAATTAAATGTGAGGCAGGTAATATTAAGGGGATCGTAGTAATCTTCGGAAGTGACCAACGGTCACAATGAAACCACGTGTAGCAAGAAGTTGAAATACTTCCGAGTGCTTATGTTAAGCTGAATTTCTAGCATGTGTACTACAAGTTGGAAATATTTCAGAAATGGCGTGTGCAGGACTTGAAATTAGAGACGAGTACTTCCACGTGGTGAGTACTGTGTGAGTCTCAATCTGTGTATGAGACAAAAGATAAAGAGAAGTACTCGTCCATGGTATCAGTTGAGGACTTGCGTGTGTGATGAATATGTTCTTAATATTACTTTGCGTGTTATGTTTTCGTATGACGCTTGATTCAAACTATAATACTCTGAGAGAGAAGCAAGGTGAGTCAGCCGTCTATCCAGCAACGCCACTTGGCTTGCATTGCACAGGAAGATGTGCATATATCCTCCAGAGTTCGTAGTAGGAAAGAAAAGTTACGAAGTGGTGCAGTGTCGTGTGAAACTGGGATGAATACGAATTGAAGTGGGAAAGCTGAAAGTGATAATGTTGTGACTATTCCTTGTGTTGTATTCCATGTTGCAGTGTGGTGTATGTCATTTAATTTTAGTATGTGTGGTTTGCATGGGAGAGTAGCAAGGTAGTTTCAGAGGTAGTGGGCTATGCATGTTCCTTTTGTACCGCTCGGTCTGGAGGAAAGTTTCGTGATGATGGTTGTGAGAGTCGAAGTGTGAGATATAAAAATTAAAAAAAAAAGATCCACCATCCTATCCAGAAAGTGCACCGTAGCATTAAATAATTACGAAACCATAAGATAGGGAATCACCAATGCAAAGCCATGCCCACTGGGCGGAATTTCTCATGTGTTATTGTTGTAGGTTATAGAATTTGTGTGTTTAGGTTATAGAATTTATCGGAATAAACAAGATACTGATAAGAAAAAGATTGGTGGCCTTTTCCTTCGAATTGTATGTTGTCATGATATCCAGAATTTATAACGTGTGCGCCATTCATATTCAGTGCGATGGCCACGTGTTGATAAAAGTCGTTAAATAAAAAAAGAAAATGTGGTATTGCCAGTGCGTAGTGAACAGTCAGAGTAGTGTAAATTACTAATAGTCAGGATTGCGTTTCCGTTGCGTAATATTCATACAGGAGAATAATTTGTAACTTAATTGTGAGCACTAGAGTTCATGTTACTTGACAAATAAGAATTAATCCACTCGCTTGGCAGACCACTCATCATGCAGGCCTGACTGCTTGATGCCACAGTATGAGCAAGGCATGTGGATGCCTCTCATCGGTAGTCACTACAGAATCTGTATTCCTTAGTTCCATCCATAGATTTTTTTAGGCACAACGACAATGTCCACTCCCCAGCAACTATTACTATGCTCTATAATACCGCCTGCAAATTGCTGATCAATGAAATCCTCCACAATTGGCTGCAAAACCTCAGTATTCTGTATGGTTTATGGTAAACATGTGCTTCATTCCCTGTTGGCATCCTATGTTGAACTAATGGAGTTGCTGGTAACAGCCCTTGCGGAAAAAACAAATCCTTAAATTCTCACAATAATTCTTCCATATGCTCTCTTTCTCCTCCTTTCAAACGCTTAATTCGGTCACCCAATGCAGTTATATCGGTAGTTAGTGGTTAATCACTTCGTCTACCTCTCGAACACCAGTCTTCATCGTCTGGCACATCCAAATTTGCTAGAAAAACTCCTTTTCTCAAATTCGCATCTACACTGCTAAAATTTTCCATGTTCACGGGAACTACTCGCCCGTCGTTTTCCTTCTGTACGCGTACAATACTACATTTCACAAAACAACCCAATGGACTCAAAACTTCATTTTCCTGCAATTGTTCAATAACACATACTGTACCCACAGGTAGATTCGTCTCCGCACTTACCCAAAGCAACATCCTGGTCCCACCACACACACACACTAATGCGAATTAAGCCTTAATGCTAATGTACGCGGTTCAGTTGGTTTGTTCATTATGTTGAATGCCCCTCATGACAGCTCTGCATTGACAACAGTTTCCCCTAGCTTAAATAACATTCCACCAATTTCCACAGTTCGTTGTCTAAGGTCAATTTGGGCATGATCTTGATGCAAGAAATCTTCACCTAGTATCATGTCATAGCCCTCGCTTACCCATGGTACTAGCTCCATGCATGCATCAAATCGGACTTCCCCTATGCGAAAGCCAACTGTCACTGACCCCAAAGGTGTGACCTCCTTATCCCCCACTCCACGCAACCTATAACGTGGTGGGTCTAACTTCCTTCATCCCATTAAACTCTTAGTAGCTACCGACACTTGCGCTCCTGTGTCCCACAACTTTTTAGTACCTATGGATCCTACCACTGAACATTCCACCTCTGCATGCGTATTTGTAGCACTGAAATTAAACACAAGCTGCCTTAGGTTGGTCTTGGGGCCCTTCTGCCATTTAACGGCTGTCCACTCCTACTACACTTCTCCATCCTCTACGCTGTTGATTTCCACCCTTTCCTCTATTCTGCGGTGACTGGGTACATTGCCTCTGCACACGTACCGTACGACCACACTCATAATATTTTATACCTGCTGTAAACACTGTTTGTCTATCACATACCCGCGTTGCCATGTCTATTTCTTCCCATTGGATTGCCAGCTGAATGACCGAATACAAATCTTTCAGAGTCCCTTCGAGCACTTTTCCGTGACATATGCGCCGGTAACCCCCTTAAAACTACAAGTGCCCTTTGCTCGGCCTCCTGCAACAGAACACCATTCACTTCATCGCTCTGACCCAACTCGTAAGTGTACTCGTTAATTTCTCTTATTCTCTCCGCAAATTTCTCTACCCTCTCCCCCTGCCTCTTCATCATTGCACTCAACCTCTCCCCTTTCACCTCTGCCGCTTCTGTGCCACCTGCTGCAAAGCGACCCACGGCGCACTTCTTCGCCATTGCGGTTCAGATCACAGGCGACAACAAGCACCCGTGATCCGGAATTTTAATTTCAGTGCCCTCACCTTTGATGTCTCCAGTGCATGTTGGTAGCCAAGACCACTGCCCATGATAGCAAGCTGTGGAGTGGCCCGTCTCTGGCTGGCTACAGATCCCGCGTCAGCCTCAGAGGGTCTAACCAGCGACCCGCCGTGGACTGGAACGCTGGCGCCCCATCTGCTGCTGTGTGTAGCCAGTTGTGTGACATGCCCCACCGTCCAGGAGAGCTCTCACACTTGAAAGCTTTCTTAGAAAACCATCACTTATTTATATATGGCTGTGCGCCTCTGTTTTGCTAATGCGCTGCTCCCAGTCACGCACTCATAACACTGAGGTAGGCCAAGGGGCCCCTTCTGCCTGTAACTTGCGCCATGCAAACCCCTGCATTTACTCTTTTCAGCGAATCTACAGTCCTGTGGCGTCCATTCTACTTCGCAACTGCTGGTAGCGTAACTTACTGTCAACAGGCCCACGCCTGGCTGTAACTTGTGCACTCCGAAATATTGCACCAAAACTGACTTTTCCTATCCCAAACTGTAGTGCTGCTACAGTATCTATAACGCCGTGTCTTACATATACCTTGGGTGCCAAAAACTTCAAACTAAAAAGTTCTTCACTGGAGGGAAAATCAAAAAGAACTATTACTCACTACAAAACAAAGTAAAACTCAACATCTAGGTCACATTATAAAAGGCGAAAGATACCGGTTACTACAAGTCATCATGAAGAGGAAATACGAGGGAAACGTCTGTTGGAAGAAGAAGTACTACATGACGGAAGTATATTTAGATATGGTACGGTTGCACGCCATAAGATACCTTCCACCCTGCAACATCACGCCCAGAGCTAACTACGTGGACTACTAACCTCCGTCAGCAGAAGGCACCTTAGGAAGAAAAGAAGAAGAAGAATTGAAGCGAAATGACTCGTAGTTCACGACTTTGCTGTTGAGACGTTGCATCGGATCGACACAAAACTCAGCTATTTAGAAAACGTCGTATTGTATGACAAAGCAACAAGCACACATGTGCCAAGGCTGAGCGGCACAAGATTCGTATATGACGTTCGGAAAATCTCCACAATTTTCACTAACATATCAGAGACAGAGAAAAGATGTACCTGTGGTGCAAGCTGATGAAAGACAGCATTGTCAGACCCATTTTTCTTCATCAAACAAACAATAATAGGAACCGGTTATGTGGACATGCTTAAGAGATTTGCTGTCCATCGGTTTTTACCCTTCAGTCAAATGCGATTTTCCAGCGCGTTTGCACACAATCACACTAGAGTGCGTATGTGACTTCCTGGACCAAAAAGTGTGGACAGATGTGATGGACCAACCAACTGGGCACCACGATCTCCGGACATAAAAACCTCTGTATTTCTTTCTGAAAGACGTTGAATGTGATTTTGGCGAACTCTGCATAAGAATAATTGTGGATGCAATAGCCTCCATCACCCCAGATACACTTGCACGCATGTCGGTTGGAAAAGAAAACTTCTAGATGTGTTACATATTACGAAAAGAGGTCATGATAGATATGAATGGTGCTCGTTCTGTCAGACATGTCTGACGGGACAGATACCAATTGCAATGACGCAGCTGGAAAAAATATATAGGAATAAATTGAGGTGAAAAGAATGGAAAGAAAAGTGGATATTGAAGAGATAGGGAGAAAAATGGTTCAAATGGCTCTAAGATCTATGGGACTAAACATCTGAGGTCAGCAGTCCCCTAGACTTAGAAATACTTAAACCTAACTAACCTAAGGACATCACACACATCCACGCCCGAGGCAGGATTCGAACATGCGACCGTAGCAGCAACACGGTTCCGGACTGAGGGGAGTGGAACCGCTCGGTCACAGCGACCGGCGATAGGGAGAAAATAATGACTTCCAGCCGCACAGGGCATTGCGGCAATGCAATGGCAAGAGCTGAAAATTTGTGCCCCAGAACAGTTGCATTAACCAATGTGGCCATCCAGACACGTTTTCTGTGAGATCCAAGTTCCTGCTTCCCGCTGATCTCACTCAACAATCCCCTCTCATTAGTCCCCTACTCAAATATTTTTGGTTCCCATAGCAGTTCGAATATTGGTTGTACACCCTCAATGAACCTTTCTCCTCAATCAGCCATCGCGCCCATTGAATTGCAGATGCGAGTGATGTATGTTCTATAGGATATGTCTGACAGACGAGACACCACTCGCGATGAAGCCCTCGGACCTATCCATAAACGGAAAGGGAACGGAATGGGAAAGAGATAGGAAAGAAATAATGGGTTCCAGCCGCAAAGGGCACTGCGGCAATGCAATGGCGAGAGTCGAAAAATTTGTGCCAGATCGGGACTGGAAACCAGATGCTCCACTTTTCCACAACAGTTACGTTAACAGTCTTGACCATATCCAACAGAACAGACACTACTCATATCTGTTATTCTAAGGGCGTAATAGCTATTTGATGAAAAGTTTCATTGCAGATGGACAAGCAACATCCAAAGTCCTACTAGCATCAGAAATCTGTGAGTAGTGGTTAATCGGTGGAATCGTTGCAGTGTGGCTACTGGTAAGTTGGGAATGTGGGCCTGATGGGTCGCATGTCTGGATGGCTGAGGCGGATACGGGAACCCCTGTAGAGAAGCAGAGCATCCGGTTGCAAGTCCTGGTGTGGCACAAACTTTCAACTCTCGCCGTTGTACTGCCTCAGTGCCGGGTGCGCCCGGAAGTCTTCATATTCTTTCTATCACTTTCCCCTCCCGTTTCATATCTATGCCTTTCACCCTCGTTACTCATGTGAAAGAGGTCATGTAAAGGGTGTCTCTCTTTCCTACAACACTTTTTTATTTACTTTACATTGTTCTGCAAGTATCTACGACTCATAGATTTTTTTAAATTGCCTCTGGAAATCAGAAAGGTTTCGCGTGGACGCTCTGTATATCTTGTCTTTTCCATCTACAAAAAACTCTGATGTAAACTGGAGAAGAGTTTCAGAGCGGGAAGGGAAACAAGCGAGAAGGGACTGTTCGTGGCGTTCGTCATTATTGCCTGGGGACAGTACACGGAGTCTTTGACGCGGCTGGCAGTGCTCATATGATATGCGTGTCACAGTTTATTTTGCAGGAAAGGGAGGGAGAAGGCGGGAGAATTGTGTCACTCGCTCGGCCGGGCGCGGCATCCAGCATGTGTGTGTATGTCTGTGTGTGTGTGTGTGTGTGTGTGTGGGCTCCCCGGGCGGCGGCAGCCTACTGCGCGCCTGCTCAATCTCGCCCCCTGCTTCGCCCTCCCCCTCTCCACCGCCCGCCATTCCTCGGCGCCTCTTACACCTCCTCCACACCCTTCCCTCCTGCCGCCTCTCATCACCGTCCCCCGCTGTCTCCTGAGCGTACACTCTCACACACGCACACATACACACACACACACAGATTTCTTTGACGGCGCGCTGCATTATTCATGAGACTGCGGCATTAGCCGCCCGGGGCCCGGCTGCGCTCAGCGGCGACCCTGTTGCGCACGGCACGGCACGGCACCTCCCAGGTAGGCAGGCGCTAGGCAGGCCGTCCGCTCGCTAAGTGGCGCGGGTGAGGCCGCAGTCGCACAGTGACCTGCGTCTCAGGCGCGGTGTGTCAAACGCAGGCTGATGCAAATGAAAATAGCTGGGAGCGCAGCAGGTAGGACTCGTAAGGTAGGTATCGCAAAGAATATCATCAGAGCAGAGCGCGAAGCGTTTGCCCCACGCGCATGCAGCGCTACAGGTGTGACGTACCTATTCTTTATTTTGACGTATAGCGGTTTAATTTTCTGTCACTTCACCACAGTAGCGTTTGGATTCTGGTACATCGCTACCATATTAACTTCCTCAACGTCAGAGTTCAAATGGTGTAAGTAGGCTGTTTATGTTTTCGCTATGTAAGTAGGCTGTTTATGTTTTCTCTATGTAAGTAGGCTGTTTATGTTTTCTCTATGTAAGTAGGCTGTTTAGGTTTTTTATTGGTAACGCCACCTCTGTATGACAATCACTGGCTGTGCTGTGGGCAGTCTGTGTCTGCTTTGCATTGTTGTAATACTCGCCATTGTAGTGTTAGGCAGCTGGCTGTGAACAGCGCGTAGCGTTGCGCAGTTGGAGGTGAGCCGCCAGCAGTGGTGGATGTGGGGAGAGAGATGGCGGAGGTTTCTAATTTGTCATGAACTGATATATATATTATGACTTGTGATGATATTAAGGTAAATACATTGTTTGCTCTCTATTAATATCTTTCATTTGCTAACTATCCCTATCAGTAGTTAGTGCCTTCAGTAGTTTGAATCTTCTATTTAGCTGGCAGTAGTGGCGCTCGCTGTACTGCAGTAGCTTGAGCAGCGAAGATTTTTGTGAGGTAAGTGATTTGTGAAAGGTATAGTTTAATGTTTGTCAGGGCCATTCTTTAGTAGGGAATTTTGAAAGTCAGATTGCGTTGCGCTAAAAATATTGTGTGTCAGGTTAAGCACAGTCCTGTAGAAATGTTCAAAGGGGAAGTTTCATATGGCGACCCTGCCAGGATACGAACCTGGAATATGAAACGTCCCCTTTGAACAATTTATATATGAGACTGTGCTTATACTGACACACAATATTTTGTTAGCGCAACGCAATCTGACTTTCAAAATTCCCTACAAAAGAATGGCCCTGACTAACATTAAACTATACCTTTCACAAATCACTTACCTCACAAAAATCTTCGCTGCTCAAGCTACTGCAATACAGCGAGCGCCACTACTGCCAGCTAAATAAAAGATTCAAACTACTGAAGGCACTAACTACTGATAGGGATAGTTAGCAAATGAAAGATATTAATAGAGAACAAACAATGTATTTACCTTAATATCATCACATATAAATATAGCAGTTCATGACAAATTTCAAAACTCCGCCATCTCTCTCCCCACATCCACCACTGCTGGCGGCTCACCTCCAACTGCGCAACGCTACGCGCTGTTCGCAGCCAGCTGCCTAACACTACAATGGCGAGTATTACAACAATGCAAACTAGCCACAGACTGCACACAGCACAGCCAGTGATTTCATTTTGAGCGCTACGTAACGTTGCCAATAAGAAAACATAAACAGCCTACTTACATAGAGAAAACATAAACAGCCTACTTACATATATGTAAGTAGGCTGTTTATGTTTTCGCTATGTAAGTAGGCTGTTTATGTTTTCTCTATGTAAGTAGGCTGTTTATGTTTTCTCTATGTAAGTAGGCTGTTTAGGTTTTTTATTGGTAACGCCACCTCTGTATGACAATCACTGGCTGTGCTGTGGGCAGTCTGTGTCTGCTTTGCATTGTTGTAATACTCGCCATTGTAGTGTTAGGCAGCTGGCTGTGAACAGCGCGTAGCGTTGCGCAGTTGGAGGTGAGCCGCCAGCAGTGGTGGATGTGGGGAGAGAGATGGCGGAGGTTTCTAATTTGTCATGAACTGATATATATATTATGACTTGTGATGATATTAAGGTAAATACATTGTTTGCTCTCTATTAATATCTTTCATTTGCTAACTATCCCTATCAGTAGTTAGTGCCTTCAGTAGTTTGAATCTTCTATTTAGCTGGCAGTAGTGGCGCTCGCTGTACTGCAGTAGCTTGAGCAGCGAAGATTTTTGTGAGGTAAGTGATTTGTGAAAGGTATAGTTTAATGTTTGTCAGGGCCATTCTTTAGTAGGGAATTTTGAAAGTCAGATTGCGTTGCGCTAAAAATATTGTGTGTCAGGTTACCAGTACTGCTAATGAGATTTTAAGGCAACATTTTGGTTGACCTGAAAATGTATTCTGGATTTAAAGTACTTTCTGTGAGATACCAGATGACACAGTGTTAGTTTATGTGACAGCTACACGATTTTATCACGACGCTGCTAATGAGTGACAATATACAATGTTGCTTTTGCGGTGTTTCTGTTTTATATCTGCACAGTTTTCTGAATTCTTCTGGAAATCAAAACATGTTTTATTAGTAACTTTTGTGGTATAGCTACAAGGAGATAGCCTTTTCCATAGCACAACAATACGTTACAGCACAGTACTTTCATCATCACAACAATAAGCGTAATAACTAAGATATCTACGCAAAGCATTTCACTTTTGTTTATCATGAGGTAAGTACATTGGCTTCTGCAGAACTTAGCTTTCAGAGGACGATAACTACGACACTTCCACACAGATTATGTTGCAACAAGACGCACATTTAGCGCTACAGGACACGCATTTGAGAGATTAATTTTGTACTTAAGCCATTTATTTTTAAAGATTTTTGAATTACAAAGAAGGTTTTCCGTGATACATTTCATTCCATTGCAATAATCTATAACACCTGAGGGTATAATTACATTAATCCTCAGGGGGGTACACGCCTACTTTGTGTACCATGTGTTTGGCAAGCACAAGGAGCCCTAGCTAATATGGTATTTGCTTATACAACTTTGCACATCGGTACCATATTTCTCTAACACACAAATTACACAGCTATCTGATCATTTAACTGAGAGATAAACATGTTTTTTTACTACATCAGTGACAGATGTTTACGCAATTACACCGTTGGATAACTTCACACTTATGAAACTGTATTTTGTCTGTACTTTGTAAACTGTTCATATTTTTTCGGAATCATTGTGATACTATGAGAGCTTTGAATGATGTATTTGGTATGAGATCATGATTTTTAAAGTACGTTTGAGGCAGCTGACACTTTTGACATGAGCAGAGAATTATTTTAGGCTTAGAAATTATTGGAGGAAGTTACGACGATTTTGAGATTTGACTGAAGTGTTATGATGTTATTATTACGACGACGATGTGTATTATGTTGTTGAGGAATGTTTATTATGCTACGTATTTCTCACGATGAAATATTGAAGAAGTGTCGACGAATATGTATATGTATAATGAGGTAAGGAATAATGAGTAGTGTTTAGGGACTCTGATTTATGAAAAGGATGTTGGAAACCAAGAAACGTACTTTAAGAGTTATGAAATGTGTGACTGTATCACAATGCTGACGAATATTTTTTTTGGACACTTATATTTATAGGATTTTGTTTCTACAGATTTGCAACGCTAATTCTTGACCTGTGAAATATTTTTTAAATGAGACTGCAACGGTAGCAGAAACTGCTGTCGTAAATATTTCCGTACGAAAGTTAAGTGACCACCTGCACGTAATGCGTCGCGGGCACCCAGCTGTGTCAGACGCCTGGAGAAAAAGCCATTATTGCGAGCCCTTTTCAGCGGCACAGGTAGAAAAAAAAAGGGGACGTGGGACGTGTCAAACACCTGGAGAACAAGCCATTAGGGTGTGCCTTTCATCGCTAATGAGACACCCTCGTTACTTGAAAACATATGATTACTCGCACTTTGTGCTAATTACTGAAATGCTTATGAATTGATGGGAAATATTCGTACATCTGCACACCTGATTATGACAAGTGTCTTTCTCCGAGAGTTGAGTGCTACTGACTTACGAAATGCCACATGACTATCGAATGATATTTTTATGCTTTGCTTTTCATAGTTGCTTATTTCATTTGACATCTGTTTTCCAGCTGTGTTGCAGCATTGCTTTTATAAAATAAAATGCATTTGCTAATGTGAACACTTTCTGTCAACAGATCTATTAAATAATTATTTTATGATCCACATTCTTTAAAAAAGGAGCACTTGGAAAGGAAAGAACAATAAGAAGGAACTAGTAACTGCATTCATAATTTTCTTTTCAAGTAATTGGTAACTTTTTGGTAGAATAACTTCTTGTGGTGCACCACTTTAATTACTTAGACATTAAGATGTGATTATACATTTGCCTTATCTGCATTGTTATCTTTAGTGTACTATTTTTTCTACTTGAGCTATGTCATGTTTCGATATAAGCTGCTGTTTGCCAGGCATAGTGCTACTGAACTTTAATTTGTGTTACTCTGCTAAGCCAGATTTATTTTTTTTTTTGCTGCACAGTGCCCTATATTAGTTGTAATATTGCAATTGCTTTGGCATTTGTATTTTTGTCATTGATGTTTGTGTTAATTGTTTTGTGCTGCTGCATTGCCTCGTCCCTTAGTTTAGCATCTGAGCTCAGTAGATTTAAGTTAGCTTAAGAGGGGGTAGACTATATAAGAAACTGACTATGGAGAATAGGTAAAGAAATGCATTGAGAAAACAGGTTTAGGTAGGATTTTCTTGGAAATAAATGATGAGGTAAGATAATGGAAAATAAAAATGAGGTAAGAAATGTGTGAACATATAAACACAGAAAGCATGCTTAGTTAGAATTTTTTTGGTGGAAACAAAGGATGAAATAAGAGGAAAGATATATGAAGTTTTGGGTTGGACTGCAGTACCAAATGTTACACTGAAAACGAACCCTGTCCTTTCCTATTGGTGTTATCCCACTATGTGTGTGTGTACCCTTGTGTATTTGTTTTCTTCCTGTCTCTGTGTAGTTTCATAGAATTTTTTCTTCTTTTAATATTAAGCTACATTCACTATGATGAGGAATACTGTTATCCTCGAATATAATTGGCATTAATAATATGTTATTTACTTTGTAAAGATGTTAGACATTAATTCCGTTCTGTTTAATGCTCATGTGTGAAGTTGATGTTTCGAAAGTTATTCTGATCTTTTATGTATTTACTAATGTCATAATTCCTGGAACACTGATGTATATGTTATATCGATTCTTTTGTAAAGCCTGTAATACAATTGTTATCAATATTGTTATGTTCTTTAATGATGTATTTTGTACCTTTGTTATTGTATTCTTCTGTTATAAAATTGTAATTGTCACCAGTTCATGATATTAGTAACTTGTAAGTTCCATTTCACTGCACACATTTCTGTTGGTCATAGTATATGGACAATATGTGAGAAGTAGGGACTGATAGTGTTTGCACGTGTGTTGGTAATTCAGCAAGGGACTGGATAACGGCATTGCTGGTTCTAAGGACATGTCAAACAAATTTTTTGTGAGTGGACAAGTGGTGGTTTATGGACTTGCTATATTCTCCGCAAGAATCTTCGATGGTGATTGTGCACCTGCACAGTCGCAACGGATGGCTGCTGGCCGTCTCTACAAGGACTCCAGTGGGTCTGCACCTCTGGTGGCCCACCAATACCATTATCTCTACAAGGACTACAGTGGGTCTGCATCTATGATGACCTACCAACGCCATTATTTCTACAAGGACTGCAGTGGGTCTGCACCTCTGGTGGCCCACCAATTACCACAATCTCTACCATGACTCCAGTGGGTCTGCTCTGTGATGACCTACCTACCAATATTCTTCCAAACTTCGAATGACTCTGCTGTGGGTTTGCTCTGTTGTGGCCCATTACCTGTCTGCATGTCGAGAGTCAGCACTGTCTTTCCGTTGGAAGGTCAACACTACTTCTTCAAGACTGCATGGAAATCCACTACTTCTATGTGCATTTTGTTTTACTGCTTGGACTTTGAGAAAAACTCTGCATTTTTACTGTGATGAACAATGTGGACTGTCTTTATGGACTGTGAGAAATTTTGATCTTTTGACCAACATAATATTAATAAGTGTGTGCATTTTATATCTTTGTTACTGTAATTGTGAAAAATTTTTGTCAAATCTGTATTGGCCAGTGCCCAACACCATTTGTAAAAATTTTTGTGGGGAGCATGGGGGCTATGTAAGTAGGCTGTTTATGTTTTCGCTATGTAAGTAGGCTGTTTATGTTTTCTCTATGTAAGTAGGCTGTTTATGTTTTCTCTATGTAAGTAGGCTGTTTAGGTTTTTTATTGGTAACGCCACCTCTGTATGACAATCACTGGCTGTGCTGTGGGCAGTCTGTGTCTGCTTTGCATTGTTGTAATACTCGCCATTGTAGTGTTAGGCAGCTGGCTGTGAACAGCGCGTAGCGTTGCGCAGTTGGAGGTGAGCCGCCAGCAGTGGTGGATGTGGGGAGAGAGATGGCGGAGGTTTCTAATTTGTCATGAACTGATATATATATTATGACTTGTGATGATATTAAGGTAAATACATTGTTTGCTCTCTATTAATATCTTTCATTTGCTAACTATCCCTATCAGTAGTTAGTGCCTTCAGTAGTTTGAATCTTCTATTTAGCTGGCAGTAGTGGCGCTCGCTGTACTGCAGTAGCTTGAGCAGCGAAGATTTTTGTGAGGTAAGTGATTTGTGAAAGGTATAGTTTAATGTTTGTCAGGGCCATTCTTTAGTAGGGAATTTTGAAAGTCAGATTGCGTTGCGCTAAAAATATTGTGTGTCAGGTTAAGCACAGTCCTGTAGAAATGTTCAAAGGGGAAGTTTCAATGGTTCAAATGGCTCTTAGCACTATGGGACTTAGCCAGCCGGGATGACCGAGCGGTTCTAGGCGCTACAGTCTGGAACTGCGGGATCGCTACGGTCGCAGGTTCGAATCCTGCCTCGGGTATGGATGTGAGTGGTGTCCTTAGGTTGGTTAGGTTTACGTAGTTCTAAGTTCTAGGGGACTGATGACCTCAGAAGGTAAGTCCCACAGTGCTCAGAGCCATTTGAACTATGGGACTTAACTTCCGAGGTCATCAGTCCCCTAGAACTTAGAACTACCTCAACCTAACTAACCTAAGGACATCACAAACATCCACGCCCGAGGCAGGTTTCGAACCTGCGACCGTAGCAGTCGCGCAGTGCCAGAGTACAGCGCCTAGAACTGCTCGGCCACTCTGGCTGGCAACGTCAAAGTGTCCATAATCAGTTCCAGTTTCAAAGTACTGTAGAAGGAGAACCACTGCTTATAGGAACGTCAAATTTGAACAGTGTACTATCAATGCAGTGGGAAACATCGCAGAACCAAATTAACGATAATTTTACCAATAGATAAGCGTCTTACGATAAATAGGGTCTACAAATAGCAGCAAAAACGCAATCTGCTAGCTATGGTTTGAGTTGCACATCACACCAGCCATATTCTTCAATGCGAATGACTGCACAAGTTTTGCAGTCAACAGTTGTGGCACTAGAATGAGATTTTCACTCTGCAGCGGAGTGTGCGCTGATATGAAACTTCCTGGCAGATTAAAATGTGTGCCGGACCCAGACTCGAACTCAGGACCTTTGCCTCTTGCGAGCAAGTGCTCTACCGACTGAGCTACCCAAGCACGACTCACGCGCCGTCCTCACAGCTTTACTTCTGCCAGTACCTCGTCTCCTACCTTCCATGTCTCCGCAATATCCTTTCTTTCAGGAGTGCTAGTTCTGCAAGGTTCGCAGGAGAGCTTGTGTAAAGTTTGGAAGGTATGAGACGAGGTACTGGCAGAAGTAAAGCTGTGAGGGCAGGGCGTGAGTCGTGCTTGGGTAGTTCAGTCGGTGCCGGCATGGTATCTCAGCGTGTTCGGTCAGACACCTGGTTGGTCTCTCTAATAAAAAACTGAGTGGAAGGAAAAACAAACGAACTTTTACGGATGCCCTGTGACGTCCGCAACGACCAAACACAACGATCAACAACTAACAAAATACAAAAAAAAAAGTCGGTAGAGCACTTGTCCGCGAATGGCAAAGGTCCTGAGTTCGAGTCTCGGTCCGGCACACAGTTTTAATCTGCCAGGAAGTTTCAGTTGTGGCCCTGTTAGTTGAGGAGGTTCTACCACGTAAGGTAGGAAAAACTGTCCTGAGACCAGCCAGTCACTTCATAAAAACAAAAATTATGTCGGCTTATAATCGTCATGTGAGTGGCACAAGGCATTACTGTCCACTGTTTTCTGCCACAAGCTGAAATGGGGAAATAGCATGTTCCACAACACACTGGAGCGTCTTGGGGGTCATGATCAGAATGCATTGTGCAATGTGTGCCTTCAGTTCAGCTACATTCGTTATTGGAGTACTGAACACATTATCTTTCAGATAACCCCATAGCAAGAAATCACACAGTTTAAGATCAGACAGGGAAATGGAAGATACTTCCAGCATTTCCGAAATGCCTCTACAGCCTGTGCAATGTGTGGAGGACCGCCATATTGCATGAAAAGATCTTACTCACACATCCACCATGTTGAAGGGTAGGAATGCAAAAGACTCTCATAGTGTTTAACTCGAAAAAAATACAACCCTACGACAAACCATGCTGTCTACCCACACCGGACAGTCACCTTTACTGAATGAAGTGGAACCAGTGCGTGCGTATTTTCCGTTGCCCTTATTCTCCAATTCTGTGTATTGACATGTCCTTGGAGATGCACATGAGCTTTGTCTGTCCACAGAATGTTCCATGGCCATTTATTGTCCACTTCCACGAGAACAAGAAATTCTACAGCGAACGCGTGTCTTGCTGGAAGGTCAGCAGGAATCAGCTCCCTTACACAAATGATTTTGCATGAATAGCAACGCAGAGTGTTTCATAGGATTTTATGCACTATGCTCAGGGCATGTCCAATGCATGGGCAATTCCCCACGCATTGCTTGTTTGCATACCTTCGCTCAATCCTTCCTGCAATACTATGGGAACATCTTTGACAGACATCGGATCAGTTGCTTTGCTCCCTCAACCACACTGCACTTCAAAAGAACTTTCCTTTTCGAATTTTCTCCAGATCCTTATTAGATATTGGATCTACGCCTTTTTTCATACTTCTCTAGGACTACCAGCGTGAGGCCAACGTTCTTGTAAAAGAGCTTTACCAGCAGTACACGATCTTTCATGGAGACAGTTCCGTTGGCATCTCGGGCGCAAACTGAAGAGCAGTCGTGTGCTGTGTGCTAACAACGCCATCTGTTGGTCAGTTTCTTTCCTCTTTTTTTTCTCTTTTTTTTTATATGTTCGTTTAGTTCCTAACGTTTCCCCCAGCGTCAGTAACATGCGATTCAAACTTAACGTCATTCTGAGCAATGGTCCTCTTTTTACAACGTTTTGAAACTGGAACCTTAATAATGGACACCCCATACACGAACACTCGTTTATTAGACCACAAACAAACCATAATATCCAGTTCAGGTTAAACACAAATATGGACCTGTACAGGTCAAAACTATGTCACACAATGCAGTAGAATGAAATTTTCACTCTGCAGCGGAGTGTGCGCTGATATGGAACTTCCGGACAGATTAAAACTGTTTGTCAGACCAAGACTCGAACCCAGGACTGCACAGGAAATGCAAACATCTTGAGTTCCAGTCGCGGTGCAGCACACAGTTTTAACCTGCCATGAAGTTACACAATGCAGTAACTCTCCAAACATAAACACTGCGCAAAGCTAAGTCTACTACCGATAATCCTGTGCCATAGAGGGGTGACCTGATGCTATTCTTTGGACTGATTACTGTAGACTGCTGATTGCAGGCAGGGCGTTGCTCTATTCAGACTGTTCCTGACAATTGAACTCAACGTGAAACACACTCAGATTGAATACAAACTGCCGCTAACTCGCTGCGCCGTGATTGGCTGTGGCCACCAAGCCATAAAACATGCCCCACTCATCAGCTTATCAGGCAGAGTGATGTCATCCCTCTGTCTGATTGGTGCACTTGAGAAAGAGTGTCAAGTAGTGCAGCCGCTGCTACTGGCTTCTGTAGAAGAATGCTGAAGTGATCACTGAGCTGGCTTTGCCTTGATTTAGGCTAAGCCCGCATGCCAGTGTTACGGAAAGACAGACTACTCAGCACTGGTGGTGCCATGGGTCATGACATACATAGCTAAGTAAATGAAAATATTTACGTCCAGCTGCCTCCATCACCACCCACCAACATCGCTAACTGAAATTAATTGAGTCATCAGACTCACTGTACAAGGAACACTCTGTGAGACAGGTGTAATTTTCTAAATAAAACTCACCAAACACTTTTGACTGGTTGAAAGAGCTAGCAGGATAGATAAACTGCAGGGATAATTTGTTTGTAGCCATTTACATTCGACCTGCCACATAGTGACTAACATAGACCATGTTTCCACAGCATAAATTCTACATATACACAAAATGCTTATTGGGTTCCATATTGGTTTAACGAAGTTCCAATTTTATATACCAGAAAATTTTGAACTAGTTGTGAAACTGAAACGCTTAAAATTAATAATTTATGTATTTAGAAGATAGAAAGAACTTTAGATTTGGAGGCTGTCACTGTGGTGTCACCGCCAGACACCACACTTGCTAGGTGGTAGCCTTTAAATCGGCCGCGGTCCGGTAGTATACGTCGGACCCGCGTGTCGCCACTATTAGTGATTGCAGACCGAGCGCGGCCACACGGCAGGTCTAGAGAGACGTCCTAGCACTCGCCCCAGTTGTACAGCCGACTTTGCTAGCGATGGTTCACTGACAAATTACGCCCTCATTTGCCGAGACGATAGTTAGCATACCCTTCAGCTACGTCATTTGCTACGACCTAGCAAGGCGCCATTATCATTTGCTATTTATCTTGTGATACATGTACCGTCAGACCGATGTTCACCAATTATGAAGTAAAGTATTCCAGTAGTTACTTACGTTCTTTGCTACTATAAATTCCCTTACCTGTTCCAGACGTCACGCCAGCCTGCGTGAGCTTAAACGCGTGCCTTTCGGCTTCCTCTCATAGTAACTTGGCTGTCTTGCCAAGCCACAACAGTCACCACCATACCGTCTCTGACGGAGTATTTCAGGAAAACACTGAACCTCTTACTCTTGGGTAGACTCTTCACAATCTTCAACTACACTATGTGATCAAAAGTATCCAGACACCCCCAAAACATGCATTTTCCATATTAGTTGCAATGTGCTGCTGCCTACTGCCAAGTATTCCATATCAGCGACCTCAGTAGTCATTAGATATCGTGAGAGAGTAGAATGGCGCGCTCTGCGGAACTCACGGACTTCGAATGTTGTCAGGTAATTGGCTGTCACTTGTGTCATACGTCTGTACGCGAGATTTCCACACTCCTAAACATCCCTAGGTCCACTGCTTCCGATGTGATATGGAAGTGGAAACGTGAAGGTACACGTACAGTACAAAAGAGTATAGGTCGACCGACCTCGTCTGTTCACTGATAGGGACCGCCGACAGTTGAAGAGGGTCGTAATTTGTAATAGGCAGACATGTATCCAGACCATCACACAGGAATTCCAAACTGCAGTAGTATCCACTGCAAGTAGTATGACAGATAGGCGAGAAGTGAGAAAACTTGGATTTCTGGTCGAAAGGCTCCTCATAAGCCACACATCACGCCAGGAAATGCCAAACGACGCCTCGCTTGGTGTAAGAAGCGAAAACATTAGACGATTCAACAGTGGAAAAACGTTGTGTGGAGTGACGAATCACGGTACACAATGTGGCGGTATGAGGCAGGGTGTGGGTATGGCTAATGCCCAGTGAACATCATCAGCCAGCGTGTGTAGTGACAACAGTAAAATTCTGAGGCGGTGATGTTACGGTGTGGTCGTGTCTTTCATGGAGTGGGCTTGCACCCCTTCTTGTTTTGCGTGGCACTATCACAGCACAGTCCTACAATGATGTTTTAAGCACCTTCTTGCATCCCGCTGTTGAAGAGCAATTCGGTGATGGCGATTGCATCTTTCAACACGATCGAGCACCTGTTCATGATGCACAGCCTGTGCGGAGTGGTTACACTACAATAACATCCCTGTAATGGACTGGCCTGTACAGAGTCCTGACCTGAATCCGATAGAACACTTTTGGGATGTTTTGGAACGCCGACTTCGTGCCAGGCCTCACTGACCGACATCGATACCTCTCCTCAATGCAGCACTCCGTGAAGAATGGGCTGCCATTCCCCAAGAAATCTTCGAGCATCTGATTGAACGTATCCCTGCGAGAGTGGAATCTGTCATCAATGCTAATGGTGGGCCAACACCATATTGAATTCCAGTATTACCGATGGAGGGCACCACAAACATGTAAATCATTTTCACCCAAGTGTCCGGATACTTTTGATCACATAGTGTACCTGCTATCTGAGGACGGTGATCTCTCAAACACTCATATGGCGTCATCTTACATTTAAATTAGGTTCCGAATATTTTGTCTGCCGTACAAGGTAGCTTTACTGTCGTCAATTTCTACGTTTGTCTTACAATCTAGTGTTGCTGTCCATTGCAAAGTACTCTGTTCTTAAAGACACTCTGCTGACAATAAGTAATCATGTTTAATTCTTCTTCCGCTGCTTTTACGGCCTCATTGGACCACTTCAGTCAATCATTTCTGGTCCTCTTCTTTGGTATTTTCCCCTTCCGAGTGGCCCAGTATCTCTTCATTCGTTCCGATGCTTTTCGTCGTTCCTCATCTGTAAATACCCTTTTCATTGTATGTCGTTTGTCAATTTTTGGTTTAAATCTTATTTCTGTGTCCCTCAACTTCTTTAAATTTGGCGTTTTGTTCTGCAAATCATCCAGAGCTATTTCCAGTTCTTCCATATCCTCTCTTATTTCCTTAAGCCATCCTCCTTGTTGTTTCAAATTCCAGAGTTTCTCAATAATTTTCCTTGATAATCTGGTTTCTGGTGTCCTCAGAATGTGACCACAAAAAGAGATCCTTTTCTTTCGTATAGTATCGGTGATGGGCTCCAGTTCTCTGTATACCACTTCATTTGGAACTATCCGCGATTGCCCAGCTTTTTGATATTTCTTATTTATGCATGTTCTAGCAATTCTTCTCTCTACTTTTAAAATTTTGTCAATTCTGTTTTTCTGGGTGACTTTAAAAAGAGTTTCACTTCCGTATGTAACCTCTGGTTGAACCACCGTCTTGTAATGTTTTAATTTTGTTTTAATTGATAGACATTTTTTATTGTACGTAGACCATGTTAGTTTTTGAGCTTTTATCATTTTATTAGTTCTTGCTCGCCATGCAGGTTTCTCGTCCAATTTATGTGTTATAATTTCACCCAGGTATTTAAATTGTTTCACTATTTTAATTTCCCTATTGTTCACTGTGATGTGATCTATTACAAGTGGATCCGTTACCATTATTTCAGTCTTTTCAAATGATATCTGGAGTCCTAATTTTTGTGCTATATTTTGTAAGCTTGTTATTTGTTTCGTGGCTTCCTGAATATTATTAGCTAGTAATGCTAGGTCATCAGCAAATCCCAAGCAATTTAGGTTTATTTTATCTTTCTTAGTTCCAATTTTAATATTCATAGGATTTTCCTTGTACCATTCTCTCATTACATATTCAAGAGCACAATTGAATAGCAATGGTGATAAACAAACTCCCTGTCTCAACCCTGTTTTAATCGTAAATGGTTCAGATATTTCTCCTCTAAATTTTACTTTGAATTTGGTGTTTGTTAAGGTTAACTGTATCATTTTTATTAATTTAGGATTAAGTCCAAAATTCCTTAATATTTTCATCATTGAAGATCTATGGATGCAATCATACGCCTTGTTGAAATCTACAAAGGTTATGACTAGTTGTTTTTGCCTTCTTTTGTAGACATCCATAACTAACTTCAAGGTGATTATCTGTTCTGGGCAGCTTCTCCAGGATCTAAATCCTCCTTGATATTCTCCCAGTTCCAGTTCTAGTTGATCTTTACAGAGGTTGTATAGTATTCTTTACATGATCTTATACGTGCAGTCCAAAAGGGAAATTCCTCTATAGTTGTCTGGATTTGATTTTTCTCCTTTCTTATGTAATGGATGTATTATAGCAGTAGTCCAATTTTCTGGTAATTTCTCTTCATTCCAGATTTTTACTATGCATTGGTGTAATGCTATCTTTACTGGTTCTGCTGCATATTTCCAAAGTTCAGCAAACGTTTGATCTTCTCCACTTGCTTTGTAGTTTTTGAGTTCTTTCAAAGCTCTGTAGACCTCATTAATTGTAAGTGGATTTATATTTTCTGCTGGTGTTTTAATTGGGGTTTCTGTGTTTATCTGAAGAAGTTCTGGGGGATCTCGACAATTTAGTAACTTGTTAAATGTTTCTGCTAGAATTTCTGTATTTTTACTATTGCTATGGGCTAGGTTATTATCTTTATCTTTTAACATTAATGTTGGAGGATCATATCTTTGTAATTGTCTGCCAAATATTTTGTAATAGTCTCTTGAGTTTGTTTTTTCACTATTTGTTTCTATCATTAGAAGTATATCTTTTTGGTACTGACGTTTAACTCTCCTTATTATTTTTTGTGTTGTCTTCCTTTGTTTTGTGAGTTCCAAATATGATTTTTCTGCTTTTTCATTTTGATGCCTTAATCAGGCTTGGTGTCGACCCAACACTGCTTCATCACATTCATCGTTCCACCACTGGTGTTTTTTCCTTGGATTTATAGGGGCAACTTGTTCAGCTATTTGTTTCAATTTGGGAATTATTTCTTCCAGATCATCTGTTATTTTTATATCCCTGGTTTGTGCTTCATAATCCTCATTTTGTATCAGTTTATGAGGGTCATAGGTTCTCTTCTTCTTTTGGTGGGATTTTTTCTTTGCTAATGGGGTTAATTTAATTTTAATTTTTATCATGTAATGATCTGATCCGGTATCTGTCCCTCTCAGTACTTTCACATTGTAAATTTCCTTGTGGTAATTCTTATCCATGCAGACGTGGTCCAGTTGCCATTCTCCTTTTTTCCAGTCTGGATGTTTCCAAGTTTTTAGTTTACTTGGTCTTCTCTTAAAATACGTCGACTTTGAGATCATGTCATGGTTTCTGCAAAATTCCACTAGTCTTATGCCATTTTTGTTTGTTCTTCTTTGTGCTGTCCATTTCCCTATTATGTCTCTATATCTCTTTTCCCTTCCTAGCTGGGCATTGAAGTCTCCAATTAAAATTTTGATGTGATTTTTATTAATGTTATTCGTCGTTTGATCTAAGAGCTCCCAAAATTTTTCTACCTCTTCTCTGTGTTCTTTTTTATTATTTTTATCATTTGTCGGGGCATGGGCATTTATTATTGTGTACATTTTATTTGCAGCTTTTAGAGTTAATGTTGAGAGCCTGGGAGATTGTGCTTTAAATTCTATTATGGACTCTATTATTTTCAGACTCACCACAAATCCTGTTCCAAATTGTGGACACTGTTTCATGACTCTTTTCCCTGGTATTCCCTTATAAATCCTATATCCTTGTGACTCTATTGGCTCCTGATCAGTATTTCTCATTTCTTGAAGTCCGGTTATGAGAATCCCCTTGCGATCCATTTCATCCGTCAGAATTTTGAGTTTGCCTGGTTGTATGAGGGAATTTATATTGTGTGTCGCAATGTAGTTTATTTGTCCTGTCTTGAGTTTTGGTCGTCTGTCCGTTTTGGGTATTTTCAGATGCTCCGACTCATCCAAGTTATCTTTCAGGTGACTGCCCACCGTATCCGAGTGCAGTCTTCCCTGGTTATTGCCAAGCGGTGGATTATTCCTTGAAAGATTTCCTTCCATGTTTGACTTTCAAAGGTAGTCAACCTTGTATGGAGCAAGCTCCGAGTTACAACTACGGTTGTTAGCCGTAGAGGTTGTTTAGTGTTTGGTCCGCGAGAGCTATTTTATTTCGCTCAAGTCCGCCGGTAAACCGGTGAGGACCCCCCTATCCGCCACCTGGGACGCGCCACGTCGGAGTATCACCTCTCCGCCTGCTACGACACCGTAGTAGGTTCGTGGCATGTTTAATTATAATCTTAATTATAAAATTATTATTCTGTATTCTTTAGACCTTTTCCACACATGTATTGTAATACTTCGCCACTGTGTTCTGCAGACATGAGGAACACTGAAGCCACAACTGGCACATGAACATTTCCTGAAAGCTAGACAAGAATGTCTTAACTCAAGAGCTTCTCTCATACAGGAAGCCGTTACCCCATGCGACGTCTGACAGATAAAATGAAAAATGCGACCAAACGGCGAACATCTCCATTCTTTCCTATAAAGCCAATCATTTATATACAAGCAAGTGGGTTTGTATTTGTGTGACTCTTTTCTTAACATCGCAAGAATGCAGAAAAAGAATTGAAACCATTCAATGGGGAGATTGTGAACAGAACTGGGAACTGTAACAATGAGAAGAAATATGAAAACGAGATTGGAGCTTCCAGGTTACTCGAAAGACTTGCACCAGGCGAACGGTCTAATCGACGGGGGCCACAGCCACACGGCATTTGTATCACTGTCATTATTGCTTAGGGCAGGTCGCAGTAAATTCACTAGTAAAGGGAGAGGATGTTTAACATATTTCGTACTCGCACCAATTGAAATTGCCAGCCATTATTTGTATTATCTCAGTTTCATTTCAGACAGTGTTTAGTTGCACACCAAGTGGTTTTTTATGTCATGCCATTTTCATTGTTTGCTCATTTAAACGTTTTTAATAAATTTCATTGCACATATCATGATTTTTATTAAAGTAGTTAGCAAACCCTCCGTCATGATAATTTTTTTAATAAAAGAACTGTACATACCTCAACTTATGTGTCACTGACAGGGCTGAAAACTTATTAACCGTTAATTCAATTCGTTGTGCACATTCTATCTAGAACTGATTCTTAAGGATGGATCTGTTTCATACTTAATTCTGACCCAGATTGCTTTAAACGCTGACTCAGATTTACTTTTTACGTAAATGGGCGTTTATCTTGTCACGACCGAATTAATATAAGGAGATTCTATGATGTAATCAGGAAACTACTTTTTTCAATTATTCATTTTTTTCTACATGTGTGAACTTACAGTGCGATATTTCTAGAAAAATTGCTGGCACAAAGTTTTTGTGGATTCTGTTCCACATCTTGTTGATTACCAGCGTCATTATTACAGTAATGAAAATTTTGGAGGGGTTTTCTTCTTCTACATGCGTGATTTTATAGGATATCTTGTTGAGCGTCCGGTATTAATTTCAATTGGATTTTGATGAAGTGGGCATTATTAATTAGTTATTTGAATGAGAAAAAGAAGTAAGAGAAGATTATAATAGTAGCAGGTTAAGAATAAGAAAACAGACAACATGGAGAAAATCCAAGGTAGTGACAGAGTTGAAACAGGAGAGGAACAGTGAATCTTTCCCATGCAACAGTCAAGTCTGAACATAAGCGGTAGTGAAATAGGAGCAGCAGATACCATTGAATTAGAAGAGGCAAGGCGAGGAACCAAAAAGAAGATGCAGTCACTTCACAACACGTTGAAGTAATCACGAAAATCAGAATTACAAACTAGAGGAATGATTGGCCAGGTACACCACCTCAGCGAAATACTCAGTTGAGTTTGTACATCTTCTCATCGGACATACGAACTGAAACAGGAGAAGGAAAATTTTGCATCTTAGAATTTTTTAACTAAATGGATAAGGAAGCACAATAGTGAGGGGAAAAACTCAAGAAGTAAGGAAAGAAGCGAAGAAAGAAACACAGGAAACAAAGAAGGAACTAAAGGTGGAGAAACGGTAGATTAGGAGATTGATGGAGGACACCTGGAAGCAAAGAAAGAAACACAGGAAGGAGGAAAACAAAAAAGGAGACCCCTGATGACGTGATTAAATTAACACGTAGGGTTGAAGAAACGGAGAGGAAAAAAATAAAAAAGATTATTTGCTAGCATACTGTAAGATAACATGCAAACCTGCTAGTAGCAGAAAAAGAAACAAAATACTTGACAAGATGGAGAAGCATATCGGTCAAATTGACAAACGGATAGCAAATTAGAAGAAGTCACGTATCAATGAAAGATTCATAACCATGAACTTATGGCAGAGGAGATACGCCAAGCAGGCACAGGGTCAGACGTCACAAAACTGATGTGAATACCAGAATCCCTGCAGTCTCAGTCACTACTTACGTTTCAGCAGAAACAGGAGAGAATCAACAAATGACAGCAGGGAAGAAACGAAGATTCAGGTACGGATCACGACAGATTCAAAGAAAAGGTATCACAGGCATTGGGTTTGGTAGCAGAAGCGAGCAAAACACACCGTCATGTACATCTGAGTAGAAATCATACATAGAGCCAAGCAAAAATAGTTCGAGGACAAGTAGCAGTAACCATCGATGTTCATTGATGAAATGAAGAGGAAATGAGAATCTTACAAGCAGCATTTAAGATGTACATGGGAGAAGAACTGTTTTATCTGAGTCAAAAATTCCAAAGTTACAAGGGCAATGGTAACAATGGGGGAGGGGGGTTGCTCTGTTCAGTCTATTACTACCTCCTTCGTGGTCATCGACGGAAAAACTTTAAGTCCTAGGCAGACGTTTAGAAGGAGGAACAACGGAGAAACTGAGAGACATAGCATCATTTTGCATCTCATACAAGGAATTTAGGAAAGGCTTCCTCAATAGTTAATGGTTGAGAGAAACAATGGTGTGCATAAAATAAGATATCATGACGTGCAAAGATTTGTTTCCAGTAAGCTGCACAGCTGTAGTGGCACCGTATTTGCTGTCTTCGAATATACTTCATAATACATAATGGACACTATTTATAACACCCATCTTGTTGCTGTGACGGCTGTCGTCAATTGTTTGAAGTGTTTCATACACGCCGCTGTCCTCTGCAGTCTCAAATATGGGTCCTGGGACAAATAACTAGAGCACAGAAGCGGACCCGTGGCTTTTGTCGACGAGGGGGAGAGTGGAGGCTGTGGCGACCGGGGACCACTATAGCGTCGAATTCCACCAGACCGCTGAAATCCCGCAGCGGCAATCATTTTCCCTTTCTGGAGAAACTCCTCGCTCCCTGCGGTCCTACAGCGACCGCCGGCCCTAGTTCTCCCTCGGGCCACCACCTTTGGCTATAGACGGCCTGCAATGGAATTACGCCGGCTTCTTCCTCTGGAATCGCAGACCTTTCCGGAGTCTGAATTGATTTAAGATTTCTCTTACTTGCAGTTTCGAGAGCTGTGTCTAGCATTAAATTGCCTCATTGTGCCTTGTATTTTTTGGCGATTCCACGAACATCTTCTGTAAGAACGAGCAAGAAAGTGTTCCGCACAATAAGTTGTTTCGAAATACACTTTCACACAGAGGAAGCATTTAAATTAATATGTGCACCGTATGGAAGTGAAAGACAGTGATTAATATTGAATAAAGTGTGAAGTTTGGTCTCCGCTTTTATTAGTGGATAAACTACGATAGTTGTCGTGTGTGCAATGGATGGTAAAACAATGCGTGTGCACAGTATCAGGTTTCAGCACTTCAAGGACTGTGCTCTGAAGGGAATAAACATTTAACTGTGTCGTATCAATCATCAAATTGAAGCTGTTCCGCGCGTACCATGGAGTAGGACATTTTACAGAGAATATACTCTTTAACTACGCCAATGTCTTATATTTGGTATTGTGCACAGTCTCTAACTGCAGTCCCACGACATCCAGCTCATGACGACCGCTGCGAAAGTAGATGACTCGTATCATTACGTGCAACTGACGCATAACGGTTCAAAAATGGCTGTGAGCGCTATGGGACTTAACATCTGAGGTCATTAGTCCCCTAGAACTTAGAACTACTTAAACCTAACTAACCTAAGGACATCACACACATCCATGCCCGAGGCAGGATTCGAACCTGCGACCTTAGCGGTCGCGCGGTTCCAGACGGAAGCGCCTAGAACCGCTCGGCCACACCGGCCGGCCGACGTATAACGGATCTGAAGGCATTATTTTCATCACAGAATCTCGAGATCCCAGCGTAGTGCATCAGCGTTGCCACATTATCTCGGAATCCGGCAATGCGATCTGTTGCACGCAGAGCAGACGGCCGGGGTGGCCGAGCGGTTCTAGGCGCTACAGTCTGGAACCGCGCTGCTGCTACGGTCGCAGGTTCGAATCCTGCCTCGGGCATGGATGTGTGTGATGTCCTTAGGTTAGTTATGTTTAAGTAGTTCTAAGTTCTAGCGAACTGAGGACCTCAGAAGTTAAGTCCCATAGTGCTCAGAGCTATTTGAACCATTTTCTTTAAGATAAAATGTTGTTCCAGTCATAATACTTTGTCAGTCCACAAAAACGCTGGTTCCACATCTCTCCTTACGATTTGTACTCCACTCTTCCTTCCATTCGTTCAGTGCATTAACTCTGTTTCGCAGATTCTTATTTCTCACGTAGTAAATAAAGCTGATCAAATAAAGATGAGCAGTTGACATCCTAGTCCCGCAGATACGGGTCATTCTTTCCGCCTACCACATTTGCCGTATGATGATGCAAAACAGATTAAAAGCGGTCATTATTTTAAATAAATATGTATATGTTATAAGACTGCCTTTTAATTGAAATAAATAAATAAATAAATATTTTTCTGAAACGAGTATATTTGCAAGATGCCAGTATACGGGTGAATGTTAACCTATCAATAACCTGCATCTACATCTCCATAGCTACTCTGCACAGCTTAAGCCTCTGGCAGAGGGTTCATCGAACCACAGTGACACTAATGCTCTATTATTTCACCATCGAACAGCGTGCGGAAAATACGTGCGATCTCTGATATCCCTGATTTTATACTTTCGCATTTGAAGTAGAAGGTTGGTGATTGAAATTTCGTGATAAGGTCCCACTGCAACGAAAAATGCATTTGTTTTAAAGATTTTCACCCCAAATCCTGTATCATGTCCGTGACACTGTCTCGTCTTTCTCTCGATAGTAAAAAAACGTGCTGCCCTTCTTTGAATTTTTTCAATGTACTCCATCAGTCCTATCCGGTAACGATGCCACACTTCACAGTTGTGCTCCTAAAGAGTGATGTGTATACAATGCAAAGCGGTCCTCCATTACATCTGGGCTAACGTTAACCCAAGCGAAAAAATAAATAAATAAAAGAAAAATTAAAAAAAGACTGAGTTGAAATTGTATGAAAAATAATTAAGTCTATAGTTAGATAAAAGCGAACGTTTTTCGCAGTTCCTCGATGGCATAAAGAGCTTACAAAACGAACATGATACGATGGTGAAGAATAATTGATCTTTAAATGCAGAAGTCGAAAGATTAAAGGAATCTATGTTGACTCTACGATAGAAAATGGAAAGTAGATCAGAGTTAAACAATGTCAACGTGAAGCTTACAGAAAAGACACAGTGCAAAAATTCAGACTGTGGAACGATTCCAAAACCAAAATGCGCAGTCACGACTAGAAAAAGAGGAAAAAAGAAAACTCACATCGAAAGAATAACGTAGTTGTGCCATGCGGGCATGTTTTTATGTCGATAGTTTCCGCTCGCTATTAGCCTCACTGCTCGCCATATTCTTTAGCGGTTTGTCGCCTACAGAGGGCAGGTGTGCGGGCCAGCATTTAAGCGATGCCGCGGACAGTAGTCGCTCTCGAAGTGACGGGTGTTTGAGCGGTGTGTTTCACAGTGGCTGGAGTAAACGCAGTGACGTCGTGGCCGACAGCATTCTTGGACGGTTGCTAAAAGTTAATGTTTTTGGTCCCTGTGGGTTCGGTGGGACTAAGTGTCGGCTGGGGCCGTGAAGACCGCTCGTTGAAAAAGCTATCTGCGCGCGATGCACGGAACCCGACTTTTTCTCAGCATCTGGTTCTGCAAGAAGCCTGTGTCGACTATGGTGCCAGGTTGAGTTCCTCTCTGTCATTTTTAAGAACCAAGTGGAGATGCATCCGTTGGTTTCTGATCTTAGCAAACTTGTCATAACACCTACTTTGTGGCAGCCCTTGGTCGAGCGGTTCTCTACTTACGCCTCGATCTGCAAGAAATTATGGCGAGCGTCTGATTACCGTTTGAATGGTTATGTTGTGTCACACAGTGGCTATTCTAACTCACCACCCTGGTTATTCATCGTGGCATATAAACATCTTCATTCACGATTACTTTAAATGATCTCACTCAGATTACGTGCTGTGAATGTGTGTGACTAAATTAGTGGTGCTCCAGCTTTTAATGAAATTTGCCAATTTAATGTGGAATTTCATTAAAGAATAAAAGTAAATAATCAGTTACCTTTTTTAATTTTTTTTTTTTTTTTTTTTTTTTTTTTTTTTTTTTTTTTTTTTTGCTTTTAGTTAATTTGCCTTTCTTTCTTTCTGTACGTACGACGAACGAACTTTGTTGTAGAACCTCTCATTTACGTGTGGTAATAAAAAATTCATTTACACGGAACTAAGTACATTTAAAATTACGTGAACTCATATTAACTGATTAAGAATATTTAGTTGAGAATTAAATCCTTTACATAATTCGGCCTTGGCACACATTTTCTAAATGCAGTGGTTTTTTTTTTATTTATTTACTGAATTCTTTCCCGGCGTTAGCTATGGAACACAAGACTGTCTCTATTAGCAGAAAACGGTTAAATATTGCCAAGCCGACGTTTAATTATCGCTGATAAAACACACATCCCTATGCATTTAAGTTATTTGAAAGAACCAAAATTGTTAAATTTCAACATTAACTATCCGCCTATGAATGCACAAATGTGAACTAATTTAAAATCCGCAAGTCTCAGGATCGCTGTAAAAGAAGAACATTTTCTTAATTCACTGCTAATTTTTATCTGTTCCCGATTTACGAGTTTGGTTAATTTTTCTTAGCGGAACAATTTTTTAAACGTGCCGCCGCTGCAAATCGTTCGGTCGCGGCACAGCCTAGCAACACCGCTAAAAATGCTGAAAATTCTTTAAAGAAATATTATAGATGACATGGGTAAGCTAATTTACATTAATAATTTGATAAATTATAATATATTTAAACCACAACAAATATTCAACTCACATTAGTTTGTAATTTCTCCTCTGATGGCGGTTAAATCTAGCTACAGACAAAAGACGTCTACCCATTCATAAAATGCTTCGTTACAGCTTGCTCTCGCTTTCAGCTCTACAGGGAGACGACCAAAGAATATTCAGTACGTGGTGCTTTTATACTACTGCTGACTATTAACATCTCTTTGTAATCATATAACATTATTTTCGTCTGTGGCTGAATTTTACATTTTTGTTATCGCAGATATTGACACATTTCGCAATTATATTATGAATATAGGAATATTACCATCCTAAATACAGAAAGAATATTACTACAGAAAATATTACAATAATATTGAATGTCCTTTACACAAAATTCAATAATATTTTTTGTTAAATAATTACAGTATTTACAAATTGCTTTATAGCGGCGTATATGGTACAATTAAATTTTAGTTTATTAATAGTGTGAGTTTGCCAGGGAACGTTACAAGCTGTTTGACTAAGTTTAGCCACGCCTATAATTAAAATTTGTTGTTTATTTTGGAATCAGGTTCTTCATGCGAAACTTCGCCTTTTTCAAGTGTATTTACAGTGGCTATTTCTGTTGGAAACTCAGAATTTTAATTAGCGGATTGTATGTTGCGGAATACCTTGATGTATCTGCTGTGTATATTGTGGGTCCAACTAAGAGGCCTAGGAACGGTAAATACCTTTGCTAAGAGTGTCTATCTCCATAGCGGCTATTGCCTTTCACGCTTAAGTGAAGAAAGAGAAATTGCTTGGCTCTGCAACTCCAACTTGCATCATACTTTGAATTTTATGTTTTCTTGTTATTCCCCTTGCTTGTCACCAGTGGTCTTCCTTCAAATTGCCTGCAAACATTCACGTGATAGCGGTTGGCTGATGTTAATGACCTGTCACCTGTTACCTATTTTGAGTATGTTTTTGAAACTTGTAATACGTAACTTGCGGCTTAATTTTATACACTTGTGATCTGATTAGATCTCCGTGCTAAGCATGTACCAAATCTCTTTCGATTTAATGTTGTTCTCAACCATTTTTTTTATTTCATTCAGTCATTTCTGAAAGCCATGTAATATCTACCAACAGTTGTGTTGTTGGAAATTAATGTAATTAGTTCGGAGGTAGCTGAGGTAGCTGCTCAGATTGTCTTGCATCATTTTCTGTTTTAATAAAGTAGTTTGTGTTTTTAATAAATATGTCAATAAATTTGTGGCCCAGTATCCTTCCACTCAACATCAGCTCCCTACCACATCGGAGTACTGTGTGGTCTGTGTAAATGTCAAGTAATTGTTATGGGCATTACTAAAACATACGAACTTCCTTGTTTTTCATGTGTCAATGAACAAATAAAGAAACCAAATAATTTACACAGAAAAGTCTGCCAGAGCTTTCCTAACAAATACTTCCTTGCAATGGATGACATGGTCAGAGAACATTATACAACACATGGCATGCACTTACATGGGAAGGGAAAATCTTTCATATGTTAAAAAAATTGCAAATTTAATAAACAATGGCCATTCTGTGTCCCATTCTACAGATACGAAGTCATTACCTCGAACTGTCGAAAAGGCTATAAAATGTAAGAAAATGAACTACAGCCCTTCGTCGAATGTCTCCCGATTCTGCAAAAAAGAGCAAACAGGCCAAAGTAAACACAGAAGAATCATCAGCTGCAGCATCAAGCAAACAACGCCAGTCACTAAGACAAAGAACACCATAGCAACTGCATAGCATAGCACCATAGCAACCATAGCAACTGCAAACACGCAGCAGAGGTGCTCGAAGCCTGAACCTAGGAGGTTTGCTAGATTAAGTGAAGATATTTTTAAGGCATTGATAAAGCAGAGGAAGACATTGGTAAAATGCATTAGTGACAACTGTCAGGAAAAAAGGCCGCACATTACCTGGAATGAACCTGGCCAAAGAACATGAACAAACTCACATTTGATGCCTGGAACCAAAACTAATGTAAGCAAAGAAAATCCCGTTGGCCGACAACAGAGCTCTCAAGCGTAAAGTTTATACTCGGTAATGTGCAGTCTCATAAGAATAAAATGAACTTCAGTGCTGGCCGGAAAACTTAAACTGCAGTGTGCTTTCAGCAAACGAACGCTGGCTTACCAATGACGAACTAAATTTGTCTGTACCATTTGGGTATGAACTGGCAACCAGGTACTGTAGAATCAGTGTTAAATAAGCTCGTGTAAAAAATAGTGTGAAGCTAATGTATGAAGTTACAGAAGTGAGTAAACTGTGCACAGAAGTAAAATTTTAAACTGCAGCCATAACGTTGCCAAAACAGGAAAATATAGTAGCATCAGTATACCACCCACCGAAAGCTCAATGAAGACTTGTTTGCGGATCTTCTCGAGAAACGGATCCTCTCACTACTCCAATACGAAGATTATAAAATATTAATATTTGGTGATAGCAATGTAGACATAAGGTTTAAAAATACAAATGTTAATAATTTGCTAAATGCGTTAAGATCGCTTAACTTCTGTTTCATAAATGTGTATAATAATAATGGCGAGCGACGAGGGCCTCCCGTCGGGTAGACCGCTCGCCTGATACAAGTCTTTCGATTTGACGCCCCTTCGGCGACTTGCGCGTCGATGGGGATGAAATGACGATGATTAGGACAACACAACACCCAGTCCCTGCCGACCCAACCGGGAATCGAACCCGGGCCCTTAGGATTGACAGTCCGTCGCGCTGACCACTCAGCTACCGGGGGCGGACGTTTCATAAATGACAAACTCACAAGGCAGGAAGCTTGTCTAGATAATATAATAGTGATTTTCATCCAAGCAGTACAGAATTTGACACAGTCAAACAAACCGTGGATTTCTGATGATGGCGGACTATGGCTCAGACAAACTCTTAACAGCAAAATAAGTGAAACAACACGTGAAGATACAAAAATTATAAGACAAATTAGTGACTCAAAGGTAAACTAGTGGATCAGTAGATTTTATTTAATAAATTGAGATAAAATAATAACCACTGCAAAGGCTAATGAATCAACCAACAATTTTTTAGAACTGTTTGCTGATCATTTTTAAGCATGTCGCCCGAAATGCTACAAGAGAATATCGAAGCTGAGTCACTGCGCTATACTAAAAAATCTAAAAAATTGGTACACCACACACCTAAGAAGAATAAGAATCACAATGCTGCTCTATTGTGAAAAATTAAAGCATATTAATGGTAACAAGGAAATGTATGTGAAATCAAAGCAGCAAAGTGCAAAGAAATTGAAACACATGTACTGAAATAATCTAAATTGCACGTTTAGTCAGTCCTCTCTCAGATGACAGTATCATGGAGGATGTGAGTAAAGCAGAGACGCTACTGCCAGAATTAAACAGTAAGCTGGTAGACAGCTTTCGCTGGACCCATGCAATGGAGAAGATACAAGTCGCTAAGCTTAGTGATCCTAGAGCAGTAGATTACTATGACCTCTCGAATTACGCTATTAAACATATCAGAAATCAAACTGTAGTGCCATTGACTAAAACAATCAATAAAATCTTAAATGAATATATATATCTGGATGTATGAAAATATCTGCAGCTAAACCAATACATAAGAAAGGAAATGTAGTATCTGCAGGTAACCATCGACCTGTATCACTTATATCCATAATATCAAAAATAATAAAATACTGCATGCATAAGCAGATGAGTCAATATTTTGAATATAATGAAATACTTAGCTCCACACAGTATGGTTTCAGATCCAGCCAGTCCACAGTCCAAGCAGTTGCGAGCGTGGTAGCAAAAGCCAACAACAGTTTTAAAAATAAAGGTATTATCTTTGCAACACTCTTGCACCTCAGCAAGGCTTTCTATACGGCTTCCCACAATATTTTCATAAAAGAACTCTATCACCACTACGAAGTGACAGAGAATGCTCTATGCTTATTGCACTCTTACTTGGCCAATAGAAATGCACATTCTTGTGACTGCTCGAGAACAACAGCCAACGCAGAATTTGAAACTGACAGCTGATGTACAAGTGTTTGTGGCTGGTTTACTTACAAGATTACGCGAGTTGCTTGGGTTGGGCACGTCAGTGTGTTTCGAGTAATTGAGTAGATTTCTTGGTGCATGAATACCTACTACTCAACAATAGTGGTACTACATATGTGTGCGCATTATATTTAATACCAGAGAATGAAATTCATTTACTTTCATTGAACCTGGTTTTTGCATATTTGAGTAAGGGGAAGTATATGACTACACCTTCATTGCTTTCAAGTTGCACAGAAAACTTAAGTTCATTCGTTTCACATCACGTGGAAACAATCGCTCTCGACTAACAAACTTAGGTTCATCCAGTGTAAAAAAGGAGATAAGGTCACCACTTCATTATACGATTACTTACATTATTTTTAATTTTGGTCAACAATGTCCATTGTTTTATAATAGAAGAAATGAAAAAGAGCGCCAAATTTAAATCTTGTACTTGCAAATAATATAAAGACAACGTTCAATTGATTCCACGAAATACTAAATATCTTAAACAAAACTTTTGTAGTTGAGTAAATAATTATCTCTTTTATATCTCTATAGACAACCGAAGATCTCTAACACATTGCGTGAATCACGTTTTGTTAAAAATTCAGTTTGCAAAATACGAGCTATAGTTGTTTTTATTTACAAAATAACCACTCATTTATTTGTAGCCATCTTCTTGAGACGTTAAGCCACGGCTATGGTACTGCTTACAAGGGACATCGGCTGATATTTCTTGTAAGGTAGCATCTCTCTTGTCTCCAAGGACATGGATCAGATTATAAAACGAAACACTGGAAGTAATATCGGGTGATCAAAAAGTCAGTATAAATTTGAAAACTGAATAAATCACAGAATAATGTAGATAGAGAGGTACAAATTGACACACATGCTTGAAATGACATGGGATTTTATTAGAACAAAAAAAATACTAAAGTTCAAAAAATGTCCGACAGATGGCGCTTCATCTGATCAGAATAGCAATAATTAGCATAACAAAGTAAGACAAAGCAAAGATGATGTTCTTAACAGGAAATGCTCAATATGTCCACCATCATTCCTCAACAATAGCTGTAGTCGAGGAATAATGTTGTGAACAGCACTGTAAGGCATGTCCGGAGTTATGGTGAGGCATTGGCGTCGGATGTTGTCTTTCAGCATCCCTAGAGATGTCGGTCGATCACGATACACTTGCGACTCCAGGTAACCCCAAAGCCAATAATCGCACGGACTGAGGTCTGGGGACCTGGGAGGCCAAGCATGACGAAAGTGGCGGCTGAGCACACGATCATCACCAAACGACGCGCGCAAGAGATCTTTCACGCGTCTGGCAATATGAGGTGGAGCGCCATCCTGCATTTTGGTTCTAATAAAACCCCATGTCATTCCAAGCATGTATGTCAGTTTTTATCTCTCTATCTACATTATTCCGTGGTTTATTAAGTTTTCAAATTTATAATGACTTTTTGATCATCTGGTAGACAGGTTTTGCTATTTTGACAGCAAAGTGAGAATAGGATAAGTGAATAAAAATTACACTGATCAGACAAAACGTTACGACTACTGCCCACCGCGATGTTGGATGCCGCCTGATAGCGTTGTGGGCACGTGACGCAGTAACCAATGTATGTAATCAGAGCAAAGATATGGGCTGCAAGTGGGGACATCCACTGAGATAAGCACCTTTCACAAAGGGCAGTTTATTATTAGGCAAAGGCTGTGAACGAATACCTCGAAAATGGCGAAGTTCACATGTTGATGTCGTGAGCGTCTACAGGAGTCAGAAGGACCGTGAAACTACCATTAGGCGCTAAATGGCTGGACGTCCACAGAACGTGGGTTTCGAAGGCTTGTCTGCTCTGTGAGGTAGGGTTGATGGTGACATGTGGTATCTCTGCCGAAACAGCATAATGCTGACGCATGCACAAGTGTTTCGGAGCACACCGTTCATCTTACATTGTTGAACATGGGCCTCCGCTTCAGACCACCCCCACGTGTTCACATATTGACCTATAAACAATTACAAGTGTAGTGGTCAGGGGACCATCCGGATTCGGTTTTCGACCAACGGAAACGTGTCGGCTCATTGGGTGAATCAGAGTTTTGCTACACTAGGTCGATGGTATTTTCCACAAACGCCGTCTTGAATATGAGCGGCTGCTCGCTGGTACAGGCTGTTGGGAACAGTGTTAGGGTATGGGAGACATTCTCCTGTGCTTGCGCGGGACCTATGGTAATAATCGAAGACACGCCGACTGCTGCGAATTACCTGCGTCCCTTCATGCTTGATACCTCCCGCGACGGCGATGTCATCTTTCAGCAGTATAATTGTCCTAATATAGGAGCCAAATCCGAGCTACAGTGGTTTGAGGAGCATTATAGTGAAGTTACGTTGATGTCTCGGCGACCAAATTCGCCTGATTTAAATCTTATGGAATCCATTTGGGTCGCTATCGGGAACCATCATCTAGTACGCAGTGGCTGGTTATTTAAGCGAATTACATGACCTGTGCGTAGAGCCGGCCGCGGTGCCCGAGCGGTTCTAGGCTCCTACTATCGACGAACTGTCTTCTGCGCTGGGGACACAACTTTAGAAGACAACAGATTGTTAGAAAGATCAGTTAGGGACTCTTACACTCTCTCTCCAGGTCTCTCCAGCTTCCAGATCTGACTTCAGCACGACAACGTATAGTTTATAAAGTGTAGCCTTATACGGCAGTAAAACGTGGACGATGAACAATACACATACTAATAAAACAGACACATCCGAAATATTGTGCTATAAAGGAATGCTGAAAATTAGATTGATAGATCGCATAGCTAAATTAGAGGTACTGAATCGAAGCGAAGAGAAAAGGTCTACTACGGAAATTTAACCAAAGAAAGGAGGTGTTCATAAGACGCATTATGAGGCATCAAGAAACACTTAAAATGGTAATTGATGAAAGTATATGAGGATTGAGAGGAGAAATAAAAATTAGACGGATATCAAGACATCACTATAGTAAGCAGATTAGGTGGATATAGCTTGCAATAGTTATGCAGACCTGGCGAGATTTGCACAGGACAGACTAGCATTGGAAACTGCGTCAAACCAGTGTTCATACTGAAGACCACATCAGCTGCAGCCACACGAACAGTTGTGAACGCACTATTGTAACGCGTTCTTCAGCTGACTGGCCAGGGGGGTATATTGCAGTTGTCAGGCCTGCTGTCACACGAGTAAGGAAACATGAAGGTTTAGTTCCCATGATTACTTGAAGCATCACAGAAATGTGTCTAAATTGTGCTTAAGATATCCAACATACATGAGCAGAAAGAAAATTGGTACACCCTTTTGTATGTTTCCAATTCACTCAAGATTTATTGCTACAACAGTGGATATTCTGTGGTACCAGATATCGACCCATGCTGAAACACCAATTTTAATAGGCGGTGTAGCCTCCATGGGTGGTAGTGAGGCGCTGACTGGCATCCGTTCGATCGTACTAATGGTGAATACTGTTCTGGTATACGTTATCCCATGCCTTCTAAACCTATTCATGTAGTTCTGTAAAAGTTGTTGATTAACGAGTCGAATGAGTCCCTTCTGGTCCCATCATATCGCACAAGTGGTCGATTGGAAATAAGTCTAGAGACCGTGCTGGCCAGGGAAGTTGCTGTATGTCTTGCAGAACACATTCTATTTCACGGGCAGTGTGTTGGCGAGCATTTTCCCGTTTGAACAACGCGTCACCTTCCTGATACAATAACAGCAAAATAACGGGTTTAGAAACATTCTGCACATACCGAGCGCTGGTTAACATTCAGTCCAGAAACACCAAGGGTGAACGATCATTGTAGCTGGCGTGGCGCCAGTGTGTCTTGGAAACTCTATGAAACTGAGTTCACCAGGTCTAGGTCATAATCGCAAATGAATATCACTTACGTGCAGGCAGAATCTACTTTCGTCGCTGAAGACGATGGCGTGCCATTCCATCTTCCAAGTGATCCTCTGACGGCACCACTTGAGCCGTGCACGTCGATGCTGAGGAGTGAGTGGAAGACGGGCTAGAGGTGTGTGTGCCCGTAGTTCCATTGTTAATAACTGGTGTGTTGACACGTTTGGGTTCACAAGACCTCTTATCTGTGGTGTGTAGCTGTACAATCATTGCTGCCCTTACAATACGACGATCCTGGGGGGCGTCTGAGCTGAGGAGACGTCCAAAAGCTCTTCTACGATGGTAAGAATGTTCTCGTGACCACTGATACAAGCAGATTTGCACAACTGACGCAGCATGACAAAGTTGTGAGGCAGTTCTCCGAAAGGACCACAATTTTACCACTTTCAAAGTCGCACAATTGGCTGTAGGGAGCACGAGTGCGTCTCCGTGGCATCATTGCCTGCTTGTCTCAGCACACTGAGCCTTCTGGCTTTGAGCATTCTCTACTTAAGGGTAGACGCAGATGGTGCTCTGAGAACTATGCCACTACGCCATCTGTTAGGGGACGACGTTGAACCATTATACATCTACTGTCCCCCTGGTAGCATACGCAGTCATCGTATCAAAATCGATGTCAGCTCTCCGGGTGTATTAAACTTTTTCTCCCGGCTGTTTATACTGACCCTCCACGTTGGATATCGTGTTAGGTTTATTTTACTTTATTTATTGTCGTGTGGTGTACATACGACGCTCCCACCATCTTATCATATAGGTAGAAGCTACGATTACAGCTTTGTGAACAATGGCAAAACGCTAGCCGTTGTGGCCGAGCAGTTCTAGGCGCTTCAGTGTGGAACCACGCGACCGCTACGGTCGCGGGTTCGAATCCTGCTCGGACATGGATGTGTGTGATGTGCTTAGGTTAGTTAGGTTTAAGTAGTTCTAAGTTCTAGGGGACTGATGACCTCAGGTGTTAAGTCCCATAGTACTCAGAGCCATTTGAACCAATAAATGCAAGAAGCATAGTAGGTAATAGCAGATCATAAGTGCACGTGGCAGTATGGAACAAGAAATACAGTTATTTTAGATTCTGAAGGGAAATTAAAGGATACAGAGCAATATAAGTACACTAATTTGCACTGATGTGACTTTACTTCCTAATTACATTTTAGCGACCATGAGGCACAGACAAGAGGCTTTCGCCTGACAGGAAGTCCGTGCTGTGTCCAGAAACTATCCGTGGGAAAACATATTAAATTACACGTGCAGGCTACAATTTGTTCAAACGTTTACGATGATTGTGTGAGTTATTACACTTTCTGATGCTCGGACAGAGGTGATTTTCGAGGAAAATCGGTGTTTCCACTTGTTTACACTCTTACACTAAGTCCCATAGTTCTGGGATGTAATAGAAGCATGGTCGTGAGAACTAATTTCAGTACTAGCAGCCATGTCTCTCAGTAAACGCATCCTGAAGCCTAAAACTAAAGTTTAAGATTGGTATAAAGAGAATCCTCGAGGATATATATATATATATATATATATATATATATATATATATATATATATATATATATATATAATTGAGATCCCCTGCTATACCCGCAAGGACAGGACTGATAGTTTATTTTGTGGAAAGGGGCCAAAATCAGTGGCTGTCATTTGCACTCCAACATATTACTTCATTCATTTGACAAACATTACAAGAGTAAAGAAAACATTACAAACAGAGCAAGCCAAACATTAATTTTAGAACTTAATTCCCGGCTAAGTGCGCCATTCAGTCTCACACCTCAAGGTCAAAACAATTTAAAATTTAAAACCGGTTTCTAACATTCTGCTTGGTGTCTGTTTGTTCTAAGGCGTGTCTCCCTACCACTTTCGCGCAACGACGCTCTGATCTTTTTTAGGGAATGACTAGTTTGAACCTGGGACCTGTTGCTGGTAAGGAGACGCCAGACCACACATGACATGTAGAGTTCAGAAGAGTTCAGTGAGACTAGCGATGATATAACCAAATACTTAATTATTTCAGCGTCAGCTCCACTGCACTCCCTGTAAAAGAATCTTAATACAACTAAATTTAGTGGAAGGGGTTCAAGGCTTTCCTATTTTTAGTTAGCTGGTAAAATAGCGTCGAAAAAGCAGTTAATTTACCATTGGAAATTTTATTCTACTCACAAAACATTGTTTATAAATTGCACTATTGATAAAAGGAAATGTTTTAATACAGGATGATAAAAACCAACTGCGTTCAATAAAAATGTGAACGAATATTCCCTGAGTGGGTTTCCAAGTTCTACAATGGATCGAAGGATGACCTATGCCATATCACATCTATAATCTAGGTTTAAATTAAGTTTCACAAAAGAGAAAACAATCAAAATGGTCTACAGCGACCCTCAATTATCTTTAATTACTTATCTAACTTGTCGTAAATTACAGTGGCTGATCTGGCTTCTCAATAATTATATAACAGAAAAATCATCGCATTTCAGATTTTAACTTATGTAGCAAATGTGAACACCATGAGCTTAATTCACACTCGACACTAGTATTACGCAAAAAGGCGGTGTAACAGATGAGACTTCTGCAGTTCTGAGTGAAGCTTTATGCGCTGTTATGCGGCATCGCGTGCGTTCATTACCTTGTCATTGGTTAGGCAGTGTCAGGGGGCGGCAGGTGGCGCAGCTCCATACAGCTCGCCGTCTCGGAAGCAACTCTCTCCTAACATCTCCTTACTACAATTTACCGAAGTTGGTTTAAAAAAAGCTATCTGGCTGTGTTTTCAACTGACCAATCAGGGTCTCAATGTTAACCTTAAGCTCCGCCTACAAAATTCTGTCTCTCCAATGAGAAACGTTATACTTTTCATGGTGGGGCAATGTTTTTAACGTTTGCAACGTAACAGAGACGCGAAAAAGTCTCACGCTAAAACTTGCAGCTGGTGTGGCCCTTTTAGTGTTATCGTAAGATCTATACTGTTCTTCTGGAGCGCTCTATCTTTTAACATTGGCGGGGGGGGGGGGGGGGGAGGGGGGGGTGGTCCTGGTGGTTGGCTGGAGACGTGGGTGTCCGTCCCTTATCGTAGGACCTTCTAGCTTAACACGGTTCTGCTCTCGGCTTCTGTTCCCTCAGAACTGCGTCTGTTTCACGGTGGGAAGGTATGACATGCATTTAGGTGTTTTTGTGTTAGTCTGGTATTCCATTTGCTCACTCATTGATCGTATTACTTTGGTTAATTTAATGTCAGGATTTATTCGGAGCTATGTGACATACTGCCGGAATTGCTTATCATGTCAGGGTTTTCATGGAAGTTGTTGGATTTGCCTGACACCTTACATATCACCACCCTCTGAACTTAATTTTTGCACTGAAGTTAGGCAATGATTGAATCGTTGTCGAAGTCAGTCAAAAATTATTCCTTTATCTAAATATTGTTGCCTACTGTTCAGCCACATTATCCTGGTTCTATGCTAGTTTGTACGAGGGCAGTTCAATAAGTAATGCAACACTTTTTTTTTCTGAAACAGGGGTTGTTTTATTCAGCATTGAAATACACCAGGTTATTCCCCAATCTTTTAGCTACACAACACTATTTTTCAACGTAATCTCCATTCAATGCTACGGCCTTACGCCACCTTCAAATGAGGGCCTGTATGCCTGCACGGTACCATTCCAATAGTCGATGTCGGGGCCAATGTCGTACTGCATCAATAGCTTCTTCATCATCCGTGTAGTGCCTCCCACGGATTGCGTCCTTCATTGGGCCAAACATATGGAAATCCGACGGTGTGAGATCGGGGCTGTAGGGTGCATGAGGAAGAACAGTCCACTGAAGTTTTGTGAGCTCCCCTCGGGTGCGAAGACTTGTGTGAGGTCTTGCATTGTCATGAAGAAGGAGAAGTTCTTTCAGATTTTTGTGCCCACGAACACGATGAAGTCGTTTCTTCAATTTCTGAAGAGTAGCATAATACACTTCAGAGTTGATCGTTTGACCATGGGGAAGGACATCGAACAGAATAACCCCTTCAGCGTCCCAGAAGACTGTAACCATGACTTTACCGGCCCGAGGGTATGGCTTTAAACTTTTTCTTGGTAGGGGAGTGGGTGTGGCGCCACTCCATTGATTGCCGTTTTGTTTCAGGTTCGAAGTAATGAACCCATGTTTCATCGCCTGTAACAATCTTTGACAAGAAATTGTCACCCTCAGCCACATGACGAGCAAGCAATTCCGCACAGATGGTTCTCCTTTGCTCTTTATGGTGTTCGGTTGGACAACGAGGGACCCAGCGGGAACAAACCTTTGAATATCCCAACTGGTGAACAATTGTGACAGCACTACCAACAGAGATGTCAAGTTGAGCACTGAGTTGTTGGATGGTGATCCGTCGATCATCTCGAACGAGTGTGTTCGCACGCTCCGCCATTGCAGGAGTCACAGCTGTGCACGGCCGGCCCGCACGCGGGAGATCAGACAATCTTGCTTGACCTTGCGGCGATGATGACACACGCTTTGCCCAATGACTCACCGTGCTTTTGTCCACTGCCAGATCACCGTAGTCATTCTGCAAGCTCCTATGAATTTCTGAGATGCCCTGGTTTTCCGCCAAAAGAAACTCGATCACTGCCCGTTGTTTGCAACGCACATCCGTTACAGACGCCATTTTAACAGCTCCGTACAGCGCTGCCACCTGTCGGAAGTCAATGAAACTATACGAGACGAAGCGGGAATGTTTCAAAATATTTCACAAGAAGTTTCCGGTTTTTTCAACCAAAATTGGCCAAGAAAAAAAATGTGTTGCATTACTTATTGAACTGCCCTCGTATTACTAATTCATATTTTTATATTATTCCACATTATTCTCAAAAATATGTTTATATTTACAAGAGAAGGATATTTTTATGCTATTATAATTATTGATTTTTAAGTATTTTCTTTCTTTATTTGAGTGTGAAGTTTGTTTTTTAAGAAGTTTGTTATCGACAGTGAGGAGTCTTTCACATCGATTTTCTTAGAAATATTGTTTTTATAAATGTAGTAACACATTTTCTAAATATCATGTACAAGTAAAATGTTTTTGTTTCTAGACACTCATTTGAACATTGTTACACTAACAAATAAGAATTATTTCCAAGAATTGCTCTGACAAAGAAATATACATACACAAGTATTGAGATATTATCCTAACAAATGGTACAAATGTCAAAAAAAAGTGAAAATATCCAAGAAGATAATTTTTTATTCTTTGTTTTTGTAAGGAGAAAGTAAGTAAAATATAGTTATTCTTTTATTTTTATGAGGAGGAAATAAGTGGCATATAGTTTTAGTGTTTATTATGCCTTACTGTTGTTCTTTATATACTGTCCATTTCAGAACTAATGACTTATTTTTATCGATAGTCTATTTTTTACTTAAGTCCATAGTCAATGACTGTTATTTTGTAGTTTATTAGCTGTCTGGTGTGCTTAACGTATCTAGTTTTTCACACGTTTCTTTTGCACAATTCCTACATCACATAATTTGATTTCACACATTCACACAATCCTATGAATGTTTAAGCATGAGGTTGGCGAATGTTTTTGCACGAAGGTGATGGACTTGAGCGAGATGGATGTGGGCAAGTATTTGATATACAGCTTCGATCGTCGTTCCTTGTTGGCTCTGCAACAGTGTGTTGCTGTTGTGGAAGACCCATCATGGAATGACGCTGTGAGTGCAGAATCTCGTGGTTTACTGGCTTTATATGCGTGAAAGTCATCGTTATGGGTCGCTGAAAGCGGTCGTTTTTCGTTGTGGTACTTCGCAGACAACTAGATTACAATAGGATAGCGATTTGGGAAGGTATGTCATCTATTCTTCACCCATCTTCTTTCTTGGTCTCAATCTTGCGAATCTCCGACTTCTGTTCTTCCTGCGTTTTCTCTGCTTCTTACTTGATTCTTGGTACTTCTCTGGGCAGGATATAGGAATATTTATTGATAACTAGTCGCTTTGAAGTTCTCCTCTTAGTAACAGTTTGATAAATTGTTTGGACATGTCATTTCTACTTTGTGGAAGTTTTCTTCAGTTTCGTGCATGAGCATGCTGTTTAATAGCAGTAGTATGACTTTTACACATATTTTTTGCCAGTGGTGGCTTGCCCAAACGGTCTTCTCGTCGGGCCGTTTTTTGCTCGCTCCACTGCGTCGAGGCCTTCCATGTTCTGTCACAGCAGGGTTCCGCTTAGAGGGCAGATTTACTGCCCACTTCGGATACAAGGGCCCTCTGTTGGTCTCGCTGTCCTTTCCCTTCTCTTGACGCTTCTGCCTTGTAGGAATCATGTCTTGCTAATTACATGTTACAATTCTAAGATATTTTGAGTCTTAACTTCTACAAGAATCCTCAAATTCGGTTTTTATTTTTGTGTAGTGTCATGGTGTATAGTATTTTAGTATTTCATTCTGTTAGACTATCTACGCTTTATCCCTTCACCTTAATCTATGGTACTATTGGTTTTATTTTTGTTTTTGTTTTTATTGAAACTACTTTCTTTTTCCCACATTCCTCTCTCTTCATTCTTCTTTCTCCTGACGATCTTATCTGCAACATAATCTGGAAATATTGTGCTGATTATTTACCAGTAATAAAATTAATCTTCAAACTTTTTGATATGGCTCACATGGTGAAGTCCTAAGGTTTTTCCTGTTTTTGGGTTCATTAGTTCCACAGCATTATCATGAGCAATTCGGCTAATTATGACAGGTCGTTTGTATGCAGCGTAAAACTTATGTATTTTGTGTTTCTGCTTGCTGGAAGGATGGTGTGTTTTTACAAATACTTTCTGGCCTACTAAGAATGTTCTTTTAATTGCTGTTCTATCTCCACTTTCTTTTCTTTTAATGGCTGCCTTTCTGATGTTGAAGAGTGCTGTTGCTATGACTTGTTTGTGCTGTCTACGTGGTACAATAGGAAATCTAACATTTTCTCTGGTTATGTTTGGGGGTTCAGTATTTTTAAGTACAGTAACTGGAGGTAGTAGTGTAGTGCTATGTGGCATTTCATTTATTACTTCTTGAAAATCTTTAAGGGATATATCCCAAGTGTTGCGTCTTTTGCCTGCATATAATCGGCATAAAGTGCCTATGTCCTTCATAGATCGTTCTGCTGGATTTACCCTAGGTTTGTACTTAGATATGTAGATGGGTTTTATTTAGTGTTGTTTTAACATGTTCTGCCATTGCACTGATTTGTATTGTGGGCCATTATCCGAAATTATTCGTTCCACTCGACCTACTTGTCTGAGAAAATCCTGTCTAAACGCTTTACTTATAGTAAGACCTGTTGCCTGTTTTAATGGTGTCAAGGTAACATATTTAGAAGTAAGTTCCCAAACAATAAATTTGAAAAAATATCCATTTTTTGTGCACAGGAGAGGCCCCATCAAATCTGCTGCAGCTATTTGTTTTAATTTTTTAGGGATTGTTGGACTCATAGGTGGTTTCGTTTGGGAAGTGACGTGTTCGTCTTTCCATATTAGGAAAATGGCTTGTTTGTTTTATTTTTAAAAAGCATTTCTTTGGTCCAAAGTGGCCATTACTTAAATGGGTATACCATATGTACTTATTAATTAGTTCATCTGGGATATAAATTAACCATTCATTCGTTGCAACATTTCGTCTAAAAAATAAAACATTGTTTTTTTACGAGATAGTGCTGTCGAATGTCTGGAAAATCCTTACTTTTCCACTTGTGTTTGATTCCTAGTATTTCGGGATCCTTGTCCTGTTCTTTGCCTATGTTTTTCAATGCTGTCGTAATGTAGTTTTCGAAAGGTACTTGTTTCATATAGTACATTGTAAACTGGTCTTCTGCTGCTTCCAAACCTATGTTATTGGATGCACCCTGTGGACATCGTGATAAAGCATCTGCTAATACATTCGCTGGTCCTGGTATGTGTGTAATAGTGAAGTCAAATTCTTGTAGTATTAACATCCATCTGGCTAACCTCCCATGAGTTAGTTTGGCGGATAACAGAAATTCTAATGCTTTATGGTCAGTGTATACTTTTGTTTTTCTTCCGAATAGGAAGTATCGAAAACGTTGGAAGCCCCATACAATGGCCAATGCTTCCAGCTCCGTGACTGAATAGTTTTTCTCCCTTTTTGTAAGTGCACGACTGGCAAATGCAATTGTTCTATATGATCTTAGCCCTGCCTGTTCGTATTCTTGGAATAAAACAACTCCTAAACCTGTTTTCGCGCAATCAGTGGCCATACAAAAATATCGTGTTAGATCAGGATGTGCTAAAATCGGTGCTGTTGTTAGTGCGTTTTTCACTTTTAAAAATTCTTCATTGGCTTGTTGATCCCATACCCATGGCATGTTTTTTCCAGTCAATGCACATAGGCGTGGTGTTACGAGAGAATCGATCCAAATAAATTTTTTATGGAATCCGGTGAGACCTAGAAATCCTCTGATAGTTTTCTTATTATATGGAATACAGAATCCTTTGATTGCTGTTAGTTTTTCTGGGTCGGGCATTGCACCTTTCTCTGAAATTATGTGTCCTAGAAATTTGACCTCTCGCCTTCCAAATTTGGATTTTGTTATATTTACTGTGACCCCATGCTCTTTCATGATCTGTAAAAACTGATTTAATGTGTCGTTGTGATGTTCCCAAGAGGGTTCTGCATTAATCACATCATCAACATAACAAGTAATTTTTTGTAAAATTTCGGAACTGAGTATAGTATTAAATCCCCTAATGAACGCTGCTGATGATATGTTTAAACCAAATGGCAATCGTTTAAATTGGTAACATCTACCGAATACGATAAATGCTGTAAATTTTCTACATTCTGTGGCCAATTCTATTTGCCAGAAACTACTCTGTAAATCAATTGATGAAAATATCTGAGCACTCTGTAAGTTTTGTATCAATTCCTCTAATTTTTCTGGGCGATCTGTCTCACTGATTATGATTGTGTTGATATGTCTGGAATCAAGTACTAACCTGATGCTCCCATCTCGTTTTTGTACAATATGGAGCGGGCTGTTATATGTGGAGGTAGCTGGTTCAATAATATCATCATCTAGCATTTTAGATATCTCCTGGAATACTTTATTGCTGTAGCTTAATGGGATTGTATTGCGTGGTACTCTAAATGGTTTGTGCTGTTTTACTTCAAACTTGTACTGAAAATGTTTAATACTGCCAGTCTTAGGTAAAAATACCTCTGCTTTATCTCGTAAAATACCCTCTAATTCTCTTTTACTGTGATCCGAAATACCTTGAACTTCTTGCAATTTTTCGTCGATTTCTTTATGGACTTCTAACATGAGTTGAGGCGATTCCCCCTTTTGTGCATACCATTCTAATTCTTCATCCTCTTTATCTCGCATCATTCTTAATTGTTTGTTTATAACTGGTATTTCTTCTAATTTTAGCTTTTGCTCAAAGAGAAGTGTGACATTCCCGAATGTTACGCTACCTTTCCCCATATCTATTATCGCTCGTCTCTCATTTAAAAAATCTGCACCTATAATCGAATCTACAGTTAGTTTAGGTATAATCACGAAGTTGTCTTCGATCTCTTGACCTTGACACGAAAGGGTTAACCTTGTTTGTCTCGTAACTTCCGCAGCATTGTTTCTAATAGGACCTCTTACTTTAATCTTACGTGTTTTCAGAACTGGCAACTCCTCATTGGCATTACACTGCATGAATAAACTTTCTGAGATCGCAGTCAGTTCACTTCCGCTATCAATTACAATATTGACTGGGATATGCTTTACCATGGCCTTCAAAACTGGTTGAATTTGAAAGGGTTGGATCTGTTCTTCTTTTTCTTGCATCAACGAATCCTCCACTGACTCATACATGAGTCTTTTCAGGACTTTCCCCTGTGAATTCGAACTTTCTGTAGGATAAGCTACTCTCTCTCTTTTATTTCTTCGCCGGCCGAAGTGGCCGTGCGGTTAAAGGCGCTGCAGTCTGGAACCGCAAGACCGCTACGGTCGCAGGTTCGAATCCTGCCTCGGGCATGGATGTGTGTGATGTCCTTAGGTTAGTTAGGTTTAACTAGTTCTAAGTTCTAGGGGACTAATGACCTCAGCAGTTGAGTCCCATAGTGCTCAGAGCCATTTGAACCATTTTATTTCTTCTTCTCTATTTCCTCCTTCATTTACGCTTTCTTCAACATCCTCTACTTTTTCCTCATCCTCGTCTATCTTCTCCTTCTTCGTCGCTACTTCCACATAATCGCATCTAAATGCTCAAATTATCGCTTCATAACTTCCTTCATTATATATGTTGGGTTGTGTGCCCACTAGTAACTTATTTTCAACTTCTGTCGACTGCGCATTATCCTCATTAAATTCGCTTTCCCTGGTTTCCATCTCAAATAGCTCTGCAATACTCATTACTTCGTCCTTTCCTCCTACATTCGTTGTGCATGTCTCTGGTAATTCATGTTCCTCGTCAGTATTCTCCTAATTAATTTCGTCCCAACACGACATTGTTATTTTCTTGTCTTCGTTTTCATCTGGTCCCTGCGGATTTGTTTCTTCCTTCTTCTCTTCTCGTGATAAGGTATTTACTTATTTGTTCAAGGTGTTGCAATTGTCCTGGGTCGGTGCGTCATTCTCTTTGGCATGGACGCTTAGCTGTCAATTCGAACGTTTATCGGGGTTTCGTCGTCTTACCTCCACCTGTTCTATCTGTATTCTCTTTTCTTGTTCAGCTTCTTGATATTGGTTTCTTTGTTGATAATTTGTCGGTCTATTGGTTCTCCAATACCCGTTCCGGTTGTCATTGTTCCCTCTGTAATAGTTGTTGCCGTTCCTTGGTGAATTATAGTTATTGCCGTATTCTCTTCTAAATCCATAACCGTTTTTTTGTTGAAATCTGTTGTCGTTTCTTAGTGCGAAGTTATCACGTGGTTCGTAATTATTGTTTCTTCGTACTGTGTCTTGTGGATTCCACTGCTTTTTGCTTTCGTTTTCACGTGCGCTTCGTCTTTTTCTTGCGTCATCTTCCGAAAATATAAACTCTAGTTCCTTTAGAATTCCTGTAAATGCTTCAACGTCATTGCCTCGGTGACCTACTAATGATTGCTGGTATTTCAATGGTAACTTCATTGCGCATAATTTAATCAACTCTCCGTCACTGTATGGTACATCTAAGCATTGGTTTTTCTTTGCCATTACTTCGAAAAGTTTCACGGGACTCTTCTCTCCTGAATTTTCAAAATATGGGTTCTGTAATAATTCGTACTTCACTCTGTTCTGTGCTTCGCTGGACCAATATCGTGAGAGAAACTTCTCTCTGAAATCTTCGTATGATCAGCATGTCGCTGCAACATTCTGCATGGTTTCTGCGACTGTTCCTGACATGTGTGCACATATAAAGTCTAATTTGTGTGCTAGCGTCCAGTGTTCTGGTAATCCTACTCGGAATTGATCAATAAAAGTTCGTGGATGTGATGAGTTTCCTTCTCGAAAGTGTTGAAATTTTCTGACTGTGAGGAAATGATCGTTGTTGTACTTCGTCATAGTTCCATATGAAATTCGCTATTCTTCGCCACTTTTGTTTCTGATCATTTCTCCCGTCGTTCTTTCCGGTTGTGGTAGATCCATTGGATATTGTCCACTGTAACTTTCGCCTACCCTTGCGTAGTATCGTTGGAGTGGTACGCAATAATTTTCTTCCACCCCTTGTGAACGTGTAGCTGAATGCATTGCACTGTACTCTTCGTGATCTGGCTTTACATTGTCACGTATTGGTTCGGTATCTTGTCTGGCTAACCTTGCCGCTTCATTGCACAATCCAGACTGTCTAGAAACATACATTTGTGGTTCTGCATGTCTTTGTGGTGCCGTTTGTTCATCAAGAATTTCGAAACGTGTTTGTTGCTTTGCAGGCTGTCTGATTTCACGTATGTTACTTTCCGCCTGTGATTGGAATCGCAAATGCGTAATATCTTCGTTAATTGCTTGTTTTTTCCGGTGCTGTTACAGATACGGATGTGGTTGCAGACTCAGTGCTTGTTCGAGCCTGTTCACTACGCTCTTCAATGGTTTGCAACAACTCTGTTCGCAATTTCTGAAACTGTTCCTTTGTTTGCGCTTCTATTTTGACTCTGCGGTTATCATATCTTTTCAGCGCTGCTTTCGTGATACGTTTGTGTAACACACTGTTTTCAACAATTTCACGCGTTGTACCCGCTGCTTGTCTAGTAATTACGTTTATCTGTTTCCCTAGTGTCTTGACTTCTCCCTGGGTGTTGTTACGTAATGTTTTGATCTCGTCCTGAATGTCATTACGCAATGTTTGTACGTCCGCTTGTACCTTGTCAATGTCTGTTCTCAATTGATTGTGACCTGTTATTAAGTTTCCTATCACTTCTCGAGATACTGTTGCCTCGTCTTCCATATGACTTAGGTGTAACTGAATTTTTTTGTTTTTTTCTTTAATCTCACGCATTTGTCTCGTGGTTTCTGCAATTTGGTTTCGTCGTTTCTGCATTCTGAATTTTAATTTGGTTCGCAATTCCTTTATTTTGTCTTGTCATGGTTTCCGTCATTAATTGTAATAATTCTGCTAGTTTGGTGGGTTTTCTTCCGAGTCCTACGCTCTGTGTTTTCGCCCAAGTGTTGGTTTGCAACCGATTGCATTGAATTGTGCAGTGACACGTTTCTGCTCGAATTCCTTGTACTCTGTGGTGAGGGAGCTATGATTACTTGTACTATGGGTTCTACGTATTCAAGACGCAAGTTAGAATCCTCATCGGCTGTCTCTCTACTTTCCTGCTCCCCTGCCGTATGCTGACCTATGTTTTCTATGCCTTGGCGTACATTATCCTCGTTACGGTGTGTTATCTGTCCTATTTCTCGCGATACTGCATCGTCTGTTGTACTGTCCTCTATTCTCTGTCCATCTTCATGTTGGGTCTCTAACTCAATTCGGTCAAGGTCTCAATCTGCCATTACTAATCTTTCCGAATCCCTTATTTTCTGTTTTAAAAGCAATTCACGCGCACCACTTCTCGTCAACATGCGCTCATACGATCTCACGCGTTTCATAAACTTTTTGTTCACACGATTTGACACTTATTATACCCAAGACTGATATTCCATTCAATTACTTGTTGGGTCAGAACCAACTTGTCAACGATATATCCTCCACCTGTGTGCTTGCATTGGAGAGAAAACTTAATTCTAACAATATTAAAATTCATAACTTAATTATGCTATTGTCTCTGCTAGAATTTCTCACGTTCTATTGAATACTTTCTTACTATCTATCGCTGTAGCTACTGTTTTCGACTGTTTATAACTTTCAAAAAAAAAATTTTTTATTACGAAAATTTTTCAACAGGATATTTTTCTGACCTAGTAAGGCGTGTGGTCGACCTTCAATCATGGTATTCTACCATCCTGGCAGGGTCGCCATTCTCTAACATTCTGCGTGGTGTCTGTTTGTTCTAAGTCGTGTTTCCCTACCACTTTCGCGCAACGACGCTCTGAGCGTGCTTTTTAGGGAACTGACTTGTTTGAACCTGAGACCTGTTGCTGGTAAGGAGACGCCAGACCACACATGACATGTAGAGTTCAGAAGAGTTCAGTGAGACTAGCGATGATATAACCAAATACTTAATGATTTCAGCGTCAGCTCCACTGCACTCCCTGTAAAAGAATCTTAATACAACTAAATTTAGTGGAAGGGGTTCAAGGCTTTCCTATTTTTAGTTAGCTGGTAAAATAGCGTCGAAAAAGCAGTTAAGTTTACCATTGGAAATTTTATTCTACTCACAAAACATTGTTTATAAATTGCACTATTGATAACAAGAAATGTTTTAATACAGGATGATAAAAACCAACTGCATTCAATAAAAATGTGAACGAATATTCCCTGAGTGGGTTTCCAAGTTCTACAATGGATCGAAGGATGACCTATGCCATATCACATCTATAATCTAGGTTTAAATTAAGTTTCACAAGAGAGAAAACTATCAAAATGGTCTACAGTGACCCTCAATTATCTTTTATTACTTATCTAACTTGTCGTAAATTACAGTGGCTGGTCTGGCTTCTCAATAATTATATAACAGAAAAATCATCACGTTTCAGATTTTAACTTATGTAGCAAATGTGAATGCCATGAGCTTTAATTGACGATCGACACTAGTATTTCGCAAAAAGGGGGTGTAACAGATGAGACTTCTGCAGTTCTGAGTGAAGCTTTATGCGCTGTTATGCGGCATCGCGTGCGTTCATTACGTTGTCGTTGGTTAGGCAGTGTCAGGGGGCGGCGGGCGGCGCAGCTCCATACAGCACGCCGTCTCGGAAGCAACTCTCTCCTAACATCTCCTTACTACAATTTACCGAAGTTGGTTTAAAAAAAGCTATCTGGCTGTGTTTTCAACTGACCAATCAGGGTCTCAATGTTAACCTTAAGCTCCGCCTACAAAATTCTGTCTCTCCAATGAGAAACGTTATACTTTTCATGGTGGGGCAATGTTTTTAACGTTTGCAACGTAACAGAGACGCGAAAAAGTCTCACGCTAAAACTTGCAGCTGGTGTGGCCCTTTTAGTGTTATCGTAAGATCTATACTGTTCTTCTGGAGCGCTCTATCTTTTAACATTGTCGGGGGGGGGGGGGGGGGGAGGGGAGGGGGGGTGGTCCTGGTGGTTGGCTGGAGACGTGGGTGTCCGTCCCTTATCGTAGGACCTTCTAGCTCAACACGGTTCTGCTCTCAGCTTCTGTTCTCGTTTCTTCCCTCGGAACTGCGTCTGTTTCACTGTGGGAAGGTATGACGTGCATTTAGGCGTTCTTGTGTTAGTCTGTGGTATTCCATTTGCTCACTCGTTGATCTTATTACTTTGGTTAATTTAATGTCAGGATTTATTCGGAGCTATGTGACATACTGCCGGATTTGCTTATCATGTCAGGGTTTTCATGGAAGATGTTGGATTTGCCTGACACCTTACAGGTTGAAGGCCAATCACTTAAGACTCAAAACCAGGTATTTGATTTTAAAAGGCAGAAGGCCTTATCTTAAAATATTTTTCTAAATTAAGCTGAAGGCCCAAAAAATCTCACGCGGTAAGTGCAAAACAACTTTAATTTAAAATCGGCTAGAAGCCATACATAAACAAACAACAAGGACAAATAAGAAAAGGCAGCACATCAAACGGCGCTCAGAAGTTTCCAAGGGTCGGCGTGGAATTCAAACACTAACGACCGCTTAGGTGAGACAGGCAGTCGGCCCAAAAATTGTCAATCCAACGGCAACCCAACCTACAGACAGTTAACGGACCAATCGAAAGGATAATTTACGCTCCACCCGACCAGCACACAACAGGGAGTTCAATGGAACAACGGAGACGGCCCACGACGAATTACACACGTACGGCTGTCAAACTACACGCCGTACCGGACACCCAAAACACGACGAGGAACATACGCTGCCTGAATTTACGTCAACGACCAAGGCAGGTAACCGAAACGTTAACGGCCACGAGGCAGAAGATTCCGCTGGTACACTTCAATTCAAAAATTCCAGGAGGGCGGCTAGAATTTCGCCAACTTGAAAACATACGTTGTTTCTCACGGGAATGTCCCAACAGCCCGCAACGAAATTCAAACGACACAATGTGAACATTTGGGGCTGGCTGGTAGATTGAGTAAAGACTCTACTTTCGTGTCCGGGATCGCTGAGCCACGGACCTCGTAGCAATGGGAACAGCACCACACACTCCAACCGTGCGTGGACGCCGCCAGCAGGCCGCTGCCAGACACGCTCCACGGAGACTTCCTCTCTGCTCCACGCCAACCGACCAACTGTCCAGGCCCGGAAACGGTGAAAGGACCAAATATAAGTTGGCCGATGAGACGACCAACCGAACGACCAACCAACGGTCGTTCTGCTCCAATCTCCCTCCGTCGGCAGTTCACGTGTGTCGCCAGCGGTCGGTGAGCACTGGCTGTCGGCGCCTCACCGGCGCTCCATCCCGGGCTTCACTGCTGGTGCGTCCCGAACTGACTGCCAGACAGACGACGACCCGGAAATACTATCGTTCGCTCCAGAGATGGTACGACAGTGCACTTATCGATACGCGCTGCTGCTGCCGCTCACGAGCAAGTAAGACAGGAAGTTAGCGACGCCAGTAAATGGAATAAGAAAACGAGGCGGCAGTACAGTAATAGAAGATGACAAACAATAAATGGGATAAAAGCAAGGAGCTTTGTATCGTAATTCAGAATAACAAGGACACTGCAATATCGTATTTATCCGTGGACACGGGCAAGCGACTCTCAAGTAAAATATCTCACCTGCTCGCGATTATACATAATAGATGTACGAGTACAAGTTCTAGGTGCATGACTGCGACATCTGGGATCTTGGGTCTGGCCGAGAGGAGTGCGCAGATAGACAAATGGTGCCGTGGACCATGGAAACTGTATACGATCCACTTTAGTTCACCCGACTGCCGGCATCTCATGGAGACCACGGGGACAGCTTGACGCCGTCATGCCTATCAGTCCGCCCTGCCACGGTGGGTGCTCTGTGCAAAACCTGCCCTCCGCAAGGTCTTGATTGGTTAAAGAAGGGAAATTGCAACGTGGCAGCAACGAACTCAGAAATTCTATTTCACCATTCTCCCCGAATGTACTATGCTGTCGTATTCGCCAGAGCGCCAGGTGATGGTGAATCGTGCCAAGGCACACCTCACATCCCTCTCTCGCTGCCACCTTGAAGGGTGCGCACACACGACGGGTTAGTGCAGGAGCGTCCATCTATGTATCACGTCATAGCGGGACGACACCACCGTCGGAGAACTTTGATTAATGTTCTTATGACCGATGATGGACTGCGTTTTGATACCCAATGGGCTATAGGATCTGCAGTCCATGCACAGCACGTTACGCTACACTCTGAACAACGTCACCACCCTGCCAACATTACGGCGGTCAACACTCTCTCCTTCGGCTCCATTCCTGTGGATGCAACGGTGGATCTGCTTGCTAACGTCACAGAAGACGAAGTCCATAATGCTATTCACGCGGTTCTATTAATAGGTCGCCTGGAGTTTTATCAGACATTTCGTCTCCTAATGGCGGCAGTGTGGAAGGCAATTTGTCATGACCTTATGTCATATTCCTTCCGATCCCAGACTGTTTCCTCGACGGTTGCCTCATTCCCATCCACAAGCCTCAGGGTACATCACGGATATGTGATTACCTGTCCTTGACGTTACTAAACAGCGACACAAATATCTTTACCCGTTGGTTGGCTTCGCTGCTTAAACGGATGGTTGCCTTCTTTGGCAGGTGCCCTCTGTCGTTATCGGGGCATAATCGCTCTTGCTCACACTCGTCGTATGCCTTTACTTTTGGCAGATCTTGACTTCAGCCAGGCATTCGATCAGGTCGACCACGACTATCTGGAAGGGGTGCTCTGTAATATCGAATACCCTGATGCCACCGTCGTCGTCGTAAAGCGTCTCCGTCGTGGAGCTCCGTCCCTTGTACACTGTAATGTCTGTCTCACTCCTCCCATCTCGATCCGTCGCTCGGAGGGTCAAGGCCACCCGCTTTCTGCACTGTTGTATGCTTTCGCCATGGCACCGTTGCTCTGCAGTCTCCGTCAACACCTCTCTGGGATGTCTCTCGGAGGCAGGCTACACTGCTTATGCAGATGATCTTGCCATTGTTCTTCGTAGCGGTACTGAGGCCAGGGAGTAACTGGCATGTGTTACCACCTACGCCGAAGCTTGTGGTAGCTGCCTTAACGTCCGCGAATCGAGCGCCATGGCTATAGGTGCGGAGCTCCCTGCTGACAGGCCTGATCCTTTGCGTGTAGCTGATACTATCCGATGCTTAGGACTTGATTTCGTCAGTGACCTGCGGCACACGATTGCCCTCAACTGCCGCACCTACTTTCCCAACTACGAACTGTGTGTGCTCTTAGATCACCCTTTAAGAGCACTCGATCTTCTGCAACAAACACAATATGTAAATGTGTATATGGCGTCACGTATCCCCCTCGGGGCATAGATGCTTCCTGTTCCTCCATCCATGGGCCGTCTCTTGCTAGCAGCATTGGGCTCATTTGCTTGTTACGACTTGCTGTTCAAGATAAGGTACGAGCTCATCACCCGTCCACGGTGCAGACACGGTTTAGGTCTGTATCATGTTCCTGACAGAGCAATAACTCCTTTCAGTGGCTGCCACATGGCGCTGTGGAACCGTTGTCCTACGTGCCTTACCAGCCTATTGCTGGAGGTTCTTGCACTACGCTCTATCTCAACACCTATCCAGTTTTCGGACGACCCGCTCCCTTTCATTTACTTCCACCACTATTTTCTCGGCTTGGGCTACGTCCATACAGCGATACTGCCAGCGCATTTGACATACACGAAGGCGATCTATGGCTTTCTTCGGCAGCACAGGTCACAGAAAGTGGTTGAGAGAAAGCATTACCACGTCGACTGGCGTGCCATTTGGTAATCGGTGTGCTCTCCCTATCTAGACACTGACGTCCAGTCTGCACGGATCTTACTGTCAATGGCAAGCAAGTATGCCGGTCACTCCTTCACACGATTCACCTGGCAGACACCCCGTTGTACGTCTCCCGCGATGTTTTGGGCACAGACGAGCATCGTCTGGTGTGCAGATCCGGCAAGAGGTTTCTGGTTACTGGTGCGACAGATGTTGGCCCTAATAACCCGTACGACTCCTCATCAGATACCTACTCACTTGCTCCTCCTTCTGGACGCAAGATACTTCCCACAAGCGAAGACGAACTCTGTAAAGTGGATTTGTGAACACGCAGCTAACTCTCTATTTTCTGATGGCAAGGAAAATGTCCTTGATTTTTGGCACTTCCTTAATGAACGCCATTTTTCAGTTGTCTGCCGTCCCAAATAAAGACAATTTTACTCCAGTCTCCTTTGCAGCGTCTTCCTTAAACCACAACGTGCATCAACTGTTCCTGCAATGAACAGTCGATTCCCGCCTCTTCCACTCTTAGAACCGATTTATTCTCTGGTCATCGGAATGTCCTACTCCAAAACTATGCACTGATAGTCTAAAAAAATGAATGAGTAAATCATTGATGTTCATTCTACTCTACGTTGCCTACGCTTTCCTTGGTTCCAGGAGGGTGTGGAACGGGACTTGGTGGCCAGGCCTCGGGTTGCGAACACTGTCCTCTTTGCCCCCACCTCTCCCCTTGGGCGCCAGGGGAAGGTAGCAAAAATAAAAAATTTTAAAAAGGCAAGGCAACCGCTCTCGCTAAGCGGCAAATCCGGATTCGAGTCTCGGTCCGTCACAAATTTTCACTGTCGTTATTCTACAGCTAATGGTAGTCCATATTTGCAACTGAAAATACATTTGATGTCTTTCATAACAGCTGTAGTCGTTGCAGTGTCGGTGACTTCGAACATGCCAGCATATCCAAAGGAATTTTGCAGCATAGGCATATGCAGCATAGACACTGCAATATCGCACTGGCAACGGCCTTACCACAGTGGATACACCGGTTCCCGTGAGATCACCGAAGTTTAGCGCTGTCGGGCGTGGCCGGCATTTGGATGGGTGACCATCCAGGCCGCCATACGCTGTTGCCATTTTTCGGGGTGCACTCAGCCTCGTGATGCCAATTGAGGAGCTACTCGACCGAATAGTAGCGGCTCCGGTCAAGGAAAACCATCATAACGACCGGGAGAGCGGTGTGCTGACCACACGCCCCTCCTATCCGCATCCTCAGCTGAGGATGTTACGGCATTCGGATGGTCCCGATGGGCCACTTGTGGCCTGAAGACGGAGTGCTTTAGTGCAATACAGCACTACTAGTCATTTTCTTTCCTACCCCATTCGTAAATAGAGAGTGAAAAACGATTATCTATATGTCACTGTACGAGCTCTAATTTCTCTTTTAATCTTCGTAGTCCTTAGGCGACATGTACGCTAGCAGCAGTAGGATCATCCCGCAGTCAGCTACGAAGGCCGGTTCTCCAAATTTTCTCTGTAGTGCTCCTCGAAAAGAACGTCGCCGTCCTTCCAGTTATTCGCACTTGAGTTCCCGAAGCATCTCCGTAATTCTTGCGAGTTGTTCGAACCTACCATTAACAAATGCCATTCTCCAATATGACCTGGTGCTGATCCCAAATACTCGAGCACTACTCAAGAATGAGTAGCACTGGTGTCCTATATGCGGTCTCTACAGATGAACCACACTTTCCTAAAATGCTCCCAATAAACCGAAGTCGACCATTCGCCTTCCCTACCCAACCCTTACGTGCTCGTCCCTAAAATTATAGGGCCTAAACTGATCAAGAATACAGAGTTTCAAACATGTCTGTAACGTGCATTTATGCGTCATCTATGCGCCATGAGATATCAAAGAAAACATTTTTAGAATGTCCTTGAACTGAATTACACATTTATTCTTCAAATTAGATAGCAGAAATTTTAAAATGGGTGTTCCGACTTGTAAACTAAAAGTAATTTCGCTGATTATATCATCGTAACAACAGTTTTCCAGAAAATTTCGAGTGGATATTAAATCTGTTCAAAATTAGCAAATGACTTTCCTTGATGCACATATTCTCACACTGAATGAAATCATACGACATTACACCGTCCTGGTGGAATAAGGTAAATGAACGCCAAATTAGTTACAACTGCCTGCCGGAGTGGCCGAGCAGTTCTAGGCGCTACAGTCTGGAACCGCGCGACCGCTACTGTCGCAGGTTTGTATCCTGCCTCGGGCATGGATGTGTGTGATGTCCTTAGGTTAATTAGGTTTAAGTAGTTCTAAGTTCTAGGGGACTGATGACCTCAGAAGTTATGACCCATAGTGCTCAGAGCCATCTGAACCATTTTTTAGTTACAAATTCAACTTTTTTATCCTGACGTCTTCAGTGGCGTATAATACAGTATTACGGTACATTAATAATTTTTAGTTGTGGACGTTCTATTTACAACTGAATTGAAGATAGTTTTTGTGTCATACGCATTTGGCTTTTATTTTTTCTAAGGCATCTTCAGTGGCCTAGAATATGAATATATTTTTGTTTATGCTATTTAGTTTACATTTAGGATGTTGTAGACGTAGATCATAAACAATTCTGGCAGTAAGCGTTTCTATAATGCAGCAATAATTTAAAGTTCTACTTGCAGGTTTCATGGGTGTCGTTCTGCATGTTGTATTTTTGTGTTCCTTTGTTAGTGCTGTTCTTCTTCTTATTACCGTTATTTGAAAATTTTTGTTTTAAAACTCCACAACACCATGAAATGAACACTTGTTTTGATCTTATGTTTTGACTGGTGTTGCCAATTGTCGAATGTTATTGCCAGTGATCGAATGTTGTTGCTAGCTACTGAATGTATCTTTGTGATATCTATGATCTGTTTTTTTGTAATTGTGTGTGTGTGTCTGTGTGTGTGTGTGTGTGTGTGTGTGTGTGTGTGTGTATGTGTGTGTGTGTGTGTGTGTGTGTGCGTGCGCGCGTGCAAGCGTGCTTTTGTGTGCAGAGAAAGAGTGATATAATTAGGTGATACAGTAGTTGTGTGTGTGTGTGTGTGTGTGTGTGTGTGTGTGTGAGTGTGAGTGAGTTTTGTGTTAGTGAATGAGAGAGAGAGAGAGAGAGAGAGAGAGAGAGAGAGAGAGATACAGAGAGAGACAGAGAGGCTAAATGGCGTGTGAAGTAAAAATTATCAATCTACCGTAAGTTAAATTAGTTGTTTGTAGATAACAAAAACTGGGAAACAAGCGATAAATCCAGACGGCTCCACCCTCAAACAGAAATCTAGTGACCTTGAGTCCACACTCATTAAAACTGTCGTCAATTAGCATCGTGCAATCACCTTCTGAAATCTGGTGAGCGTTTATCAAGAAAATACAGGCGACTCTGACATTCCACTTACTTACTGTAGCAGAAGGAGCTGTTCGTTCAAAATAAATACCAATTTCAGAATGTGGCGTTCCGGTTCTAAGAAGCAACTACGAATGAAAAAGAATCACAGCACATCCTCCTCTTTGCCTGAATCTGAAAGTAAAGGTCAACGTAATCATTTCTTACAAAAGGGATACAGGCACACTTCTCGTTAAATATAATAGGCCATTATGGAGTAACATTCGACTTTATCTACAGCACAGTGAAATACGCTTTTTCCATACTGACGAAACAAAGGTAGCATGACTATAAAGTTATCTGAGATGTATTCTGTGGAAAGCATAACAAGTCTACACTGAAGGTCAAAGAGAAGACACCAGAGGTAATTACGTTGCTGAATATTTGTAAGGGAGCGTTTTAAAGTGCATTCATTACATTCATAGTCCTGATATTGCAAACTATGAAGGATTCAAGCAACGACAAAATAACTGAAGTGTGCTCCATGTGCCGGTATAAGAATTAGGATGGGTGTTCAATAGGTCATTCAACGCATTTTTTTTCTGAAGGTAGGTTGGTTTTATTCAGGATTCCAATACAGACGACATGACTTTACCAAATGGTATAAATGGGACTTAACATCTGAGGTCATCAGTCCCCTAGAACGTAGAATTACTTAAACCTAACTAACCTAAGGATACACATCCATGCCCGAGGCAGGATTCGAACCTGCGACCGTAGCAGCAGCGCGGTTCCGGACTAAAGTACCTAGAACCGCTCGGCCACAGCGGCTGGCTATGACTTTACCAGCTGAGGGTCCGGATCCGAACTTTTCTTTGGAGGAAAGATGGTGTGGCTCCACTCCATGGATTACACAACCTCTTTCCGGTTCGACGTGATGAACCCATGTTTCAATGGCTGTGCCTCTGTTAGCCAAAAATTGTCACGATCAGCCTCGTAACGCGCAAACGATTATGCACAGACATTCCTTCGTTGCTCTTTATGGTCTTCTGTTAGGGTCCAAGGAACCCAGCGGGAATATACCTGGAGTACACCAAACAGTGGACGGGTGTGTGAGCAGTACCAACAGACACATCCACTTGTGCATCGAAGTGTTCGATTTTGATACGTCAGTCCCCTCCAATAAGGGTGTACGCACGTTCCAATACTGCAACTCACAGCTGTATGCGGCCGGCCGGCGGGCGCGAGATGGGGCAGGTTTGCGCGACGTTATTGCGATGACGACAGGTGCCTCACCCAACGACTCACTGTGCTTTTGTTCACTGGTCTAGTGGTGAACGTTGATGGCTCTCGATGATATAGCCCTAGGTCCGATTTGCGACTGAGTCGGTGATTTTCTTCGCTCGAATGCGCGCGTGTATGTGTGTGTGTGTGTGTGTGTGTGTGTGTGTGTGTGTGTGTATGTGTATGTGTGTTGAACTCTTTATCACCGACGCGCAAGTCGCCGAGATGGAGTCTCTGTAGACATTCTGCATGCATCTATGAATACCTGCGCTGCTCTGGTTTTCTGTCGAAAGAAACCCAATACACCCCTCTGCCTGGAACACACCTCCGTTACAGAAGCCTTTTGAAGGCTACGTACTGCGTCGCCACCTATCGCAAGTTCAGGAAGCCGTAGGGACTGAAGCGTGAATATTCCTTGATGTCCCACAAGAAATTTCGCATTTTTTCAAGCGAAACTGATCGAGAAAAAAAGTGTTGCATTACTTGTTATTAGCATAACCACGCATATGTGTGAAATGTGCATATGGAATATGGAATATTTGGCTGGGAGTCCATTTCGGGAGTTCGGTCGCCTGATGCAAATCTTTTTATTTGGCTCCATCTCGGCGACTTGCGCGTCGGTGATAAAGAGGTCAACACACACACACATACACACACACACACATACACACACACACACACACACACACACATACACGCGCGCATTCGAGCGAAGAAAATCACCGACTCAGTCGCAAATCGGACCTAGGGCTATATCATCGAGAGCCATCAACGTTCACCACTACACCAGTGCTGCTATCAACTACAACACAGAGAAGGTAGGAGTTATTCCGACACCATTCAGCGTGTAAGGAAAGACTACACAGCGGGTTTCTCGTTTTGAAATCGCATTTGAATGTTGGTTGTTTGCGAGAATATCATGCTATGCTTCGAGCAAAAAGGAGAAACTTGTACCAGCACGTGCAAAGATTCTGCAAACGGCAGGATCGTGGCCAGTCGACACTGTAGTACCGGTACACCGTTCCATGACATTGATGTTCCCATTGGTTCATTTCCCACGACTGCTGTGCGGGTGCAGGATCGACGATTTCAGGTGAAGCATATGGGACGCAGTGCAGCATCTCAGTGGCTCCACATGACTTGAACCCCAGAGGCCAGACATATTGTTCACTCAGTCGGGCAGGATCGTACAGTCACGTTACAGGCGTTCATCCAAGAAGTGAGGACGCCTGCAGTGAGACAAGTAAGGCAGCGGGAGATATATTTGTGATAGATCTGCTATAACAACTAATTTCTCTCTTTAACATGGAAGTATTTTACCCAGTTATATATATTACAAGCCAACGCTCACGTTAATCATACACTATGTGATCAAAAGTATCCTGACACATGGCTGAAAATGACTTACAAATTCGTGGCGCCCTCCATCGGTAATGTTGGAATTCAATATGATGTTGGCCTACCCTTAGCCTTGATAACAGCTTCCACTCTTGTAAGCATACCCCCAGTTAGGAGCTGGAACGTTTCTTGGGGAATGACAGCCCATTCTTCACGGAGTGCTGCACTGAGGAGAGGTATCGATGTCGGTCGGTGAGGCCTGGCACGATCTCGGCGTTCCAAAACATCCCAAAGGTGTTCCGAAGGGTTCAGGTCAGGACTCTAGGCAGGCCAGTCCATTACAGGTATGTCACTGTCGTGTAACCACTCCGCCATAGGCCGTGCATTACGAACAGGTGCTCGATAGTGTTGAAAGATGCAATCGCTATCCCCGATTTCTCTTCAACATTGGGAAGCTAGAAGGTGCTTAAAGCATCAATGTAAGCCTGTGCTGTGATAGTGACACGCAAAACTACAAAGGTTGCAAGCCCCCTCCCTCCAAAACGTGACCACATCATAACACCACCGCTTACGAATTTCACTATTGGCCTTACACTCGCTAGCAGATGACGTTCACGGGCAAATTGTCTCATCTCATGACACAACTCATTCTGCTGAGTGGTGAGACGTGGCCCTGATTTCTAACATTTCTTGCTGTTTCTTTTCAGCTACTTTGTCTCCTTCTTTTTTGAAGAGCACAAATAGCCTTCTTGGTTGTAATCATTCGACCTTTGCCAGCGCTGCCTGATCTCACGCAATTTCGGCATTTTCTCGACCATCTTGTGCCTAGCCGCACATTTGGACTCTGCCGCTGCTTCTCGCGTTTCATCTGATGTTTCCCAAAGATCTTCAACGTCTGGTTTTACATCCTTCACTTCTTTCATGACCTGATTTACGTTTTCCGCAAATTCGTCAGCTCTCCTTCGCATTTGGTTCAAATGGCTCTGAGCACTATTCGACTTAACGTCTGAGGTCATCAGTCGCCTAGAACTTAGAACTAGTTAAACCTAACTAACCTAAGGACATCACACACATCTATGCCCGAGGCAGGATTCGAACCTGCGACCGTAGCGGTCGCTCGGTTCCGGACTGTAGCGCCCAAAACCGCACGACCACTCCGGCCGGCCCTTCGCGTATCCTTAATTTTTTTTCAGACTTCGTCCTGTCTCCTTTCCACCTACCTAAATGGGACCACCGACCCTCATTTCTGCAGATATCTAATCTCACTGGGCCGATCATTTCCACTTTCTGAAAGAAGGCTCTTAAGTTTCCAGACAGTCCAATATATACACATCAAATAAAGTTCTGCATCACCTCAGTTCCGAGAGTTCCGGAACACGTACAGAAAATTGAAATAGAGATCAACACAAACATCATTTCCGTCCTTTTTATTGCTCATGATAGCCACACATTGCATGTCGTACCACCATGCAGCGAGACCTTCAGGGCTGGTGGTCCAGATTGCTGTACACACTGGTACCTGTTATGCTCAGGACCATGTCCTCTTGCATTGATGCATGCTTGTATTCGTTCGTGGCATACTACCCACAAGTTCATCAAGGTTCTGTTGGCCCAGATTGTCCCACTCCTCAAGGGCGATTCGCCGTGGGTGCCTCAGAGTGGTTGGTGAGTCACGTCGTCCATAAACAGCCCTTTTCAATCTGTCCCAGGCATTTTCGATAGTGTTCATATCTGGAGTACGTGTTGGCCACTCTAGTCGAGCGATGTCGTTATCCTGAATGAAGCCGTTCACAAGATGTGCACGATGGGGGCGCAGATTATCGTCCATGAAGACGAATGCCTCGCCAATATGCTATCGCTTGGAGGATGGCATTCATGTATCATACAACGTTTACGGCTCCTTCCATGACCACCAGCGGCGTACGTCGGCCCCATATAATGCCACCCCAAAACAGGAGGGAACTTCCACCTTGCTGCGTTCGCTGGAAATTGTGTCTAAGGCGTTCAGCCTGACCGGGTTGCTTCCAAACCCGTCTCCGACAACTGTGTGGTTGAAGGCTAATGCGACACTCCTCGGTGAAAAGAACGTGATGCCAATCCTGAGCGGTTCATTCGAAATGTTTTTGGGCCCATCTGTACCGCACTGCATGGTGTCGTGGTTGCAAATATGTACCTCGCCTGGGCGTCGGGAGTGAAGTTGCGCATCATGCAGCCTATAGCGCACAGTTTGAATCGTAACACGACGTCCTGTGGCTGCACAAAAAGCATTATTCAACATGGTGGCGTCGCTGTCAGGGTTCCTCCCAGCCATAATCCGTAGGTAGCGCTCATCCACTGCAGTAGTAGCTCTTGGGCGGCCTGAGCGAGGCATGTCATCGACAGTTCCTCTCTCCCTGTATCTCCTCCATGGCCAAACAACATCACTTTGGTTCATTCCGAGACGCCTAGACATTTCCTTTGTTGACAGCCCTTCCTGGCACAAAGTAACAAAGTGAACGCGATCAAACCGCGGTATTGACCGGCTAGGCATGGTTGAACTAAAGACAACACGAGCCGTGTACCTCCTTCCTGGTGGAATGACTGGAACTGATCGGCTGTCGGACCTCCTCCTTCTAGTAGACGCTGCTCATGCATGGTTGTTTACATCTTTGGGCGGGTTTAGCGACATCTCTGAAGAGTCAAAGGGTCTGTGTCTGTCATACAATATCCACAATAAACGTCAATCTTGAGAAGTTCTGAGAATTTGGGTGAAACAAAACTTTTTTTATGTGTGTAAATGCTTTTTAATTGCAGCTCAAGAAGTTCAACAACATGTGCCTTATCAAATATTTCCCCAACATAGCTCAATACCTTTCCTTTAGTTTTATCCGTCTTACAGGGTTTCGATGTGCACCAGCCATCTGGCCCGCATCTCGTGGTCGTGCGGTAGCGTTCTCGCTTCCCACGCCCGGGTTCCCGGGTTCGATTCCCGGCGGGGTCAGGGATTTTCTCTGCCTCGTGATGGCTGGGTGTTGCGTGCTGTCCTTAGGTTAGTTAGGTTTAAGTAGTTCTAAGTTCTAGGGGACTGATGACCATAGATGTTAAGTCCCATAGTGCTCAGAGCCATTTGAACCATTTTGAACCAGCCATCTGTACGACCTTTCGCATGTACTTCTCAGACACTTCCCGCTGTGCTTCACAGATTAACATTTCTGTGCACAACTGTTTCCTTCTTCATTACATTTCACTTCTCTGCTACTAGCTGCTTCGAACATTTGGACCTATTCCGGTGCTCATTGCTTCAGAGAGTTGTAACTTTCTTTCATTCTTTCCGTATTGTCTATTGATTTACCGCTTAGCTCTCTGATTTCCGTTACTCTTTTGAATTTGCGTGTAATGTTTATGACCAGTAAGACACGACCCGTATTTGCAGCGAGTTCTGCCTTGATATTAGTGATTGCTCCCTAACCCATGTATCTTGCCACAGAATATTAAAGACATCTTCTTGTGTCTCAAATCACCATCAAGCTTTACCTTTTTCTCCTGGAATTTTGGAACGGTGTTTGTTGCACCTAGTTATAAAATCTATCCCAAAACACCAAAGTACTTTCTTCTTTCTAGTTTCTTACTGTAGGTATAGCCAATAAAGTGTTGTGTATTTTTCGTAAAGTGAGCTGGAGTTGAATAAGGGACGATTAGGTGTAAACTTAATATCATACGTATTTATTTGTTGTTTATTTATATCAAACTATGTAACTGTGTCGAGGTTAATAAACAAACCGTCAAAACTTTACCAATCTACAGAATTCGTTTAAATAAGCAGCACGCTCTTCTGTGACAGGGAAAAGAAGGGCAGCTGCTGAAAAATGCCCCTGTCAGAACACTAAAAAGACGAATAAGCTTCTCTTTAAGAGAATGTCACAGAGAATTAGAGAACCAGCTGTCTCAGTCCTTATTCCGCTTTCCTTACCAAAAATTATCGAATGATAACACATTCGCGCTTTCTGTGGGAAACAGAGTATCAGCGAGAAAGTGGAAGAGAGAGAAGACAGTGCCAATGTGAGAGAAAGAGAGAGAAAACAATGCTGGAGGTATAAAGTGGCAGTGAAAGAGAAAGAGAGACGTATGAAGACAATAGTAGTGGGAGCCTAAGAAAGAGGTGATAGTGATGGTCAGTGAAAGATGGTGGCAGTGAAAGAGAAACAGGTGAGTGGAGACAGTAGCAGTTTGAACAAAAGAGACAGGAGACTGTGGAAATAAAAATTACAGATGAAAAAGAGAGAGACTGGGGTCCGTACTCGCCCGTCCTCCCCTCCCCCCCCCACCCCGCCACCACCCCCCCACCCGCCCCCCATCCGTCGCATACTGGCCAAATTTAACGTGAGAAAAATGTGTCCCCTTTTCACCATCCTTCACCCCCACGTGTGAATGTTTCCCGGTATAGGAGTCAAACCCCCAGGCAAACCATCCCCGAGAACGTGTGTGAAGAGCAGGCAATAGTGGCTGAAGAGAAATAGCAGATGCAGTGGCAATAGGAGGGATACAGAATGTGGGAAAGAACATGGCAGCGGAAGTGGCAGAGAAAGAGACAGTGGAACGGAAGAGAGAGAGAAAGAGATGAAGAAACAGACAGTCGGAGAGACAGACGGGAGAAAACGCAAATGAGTCAAAACAGAGAAAGTGAGAGAGAGACAGTGGCAGTAAGAGGGAGATGCTAAATATGAGGGCTCCACTATAAAGAGAGTCCGGGTATAAAGATTTACATTATTCCATCTTAAAAGAGCGCAAATGTGCTCACATTTCAAATCTTCCGGTGACGAATGTTAAATGCGGTAGCTAGTTCTCCACTTTTCTGTCTGAGTCTTTTAAAGAGGACCACATTCATCTTTTTTGTTCTCCAGTGGGATTGTTATTTAGTTAATTGCAGACTTAGCGTATTAATGCACGTTTTATAAACTCTTTAGCTGCCGCTGGAGCACGTGATTAATTCATATGTACGCGTATTAAGTCCGATACCAATAAACTTGGATTGATTCTTATTGTGTTTATTAATAGCAGCACTGACCTTGAATCCTCGCTCTATACCTTATTAATATTAATGATTTTTGGGTTATGTTTTGTGCAACTAAATAGATTCAGTTTACATTTTGCCAGGCGGGTGTTATCTTAATTCAGTCCATTTTCAGTGCATTGAAATACATAAACATTTTGACTTAAATGGAGCACTTCCGATTTACTTCTTACGCCCTTATACTCATAATCTATCAATAGTTCTGGTGCTGACACTTTATTGCTCCCTATACATGACGTAAAAAAAGTATTGTGTATTTTGAGAAGTGGTAGTATGGACAAAATAAGAAATAAATGTCTATTAAATATGGAATCTAAAAGACTTACCTTAAGAGCTTGAATTACCTGTTCATCTTCGCTGATGTGAAACACATCTCTAGTGTCGTATGCTCTTTGCTATTACGAACGACCTACAGATAGCAGTAAACAAATGAATAAACGAATGAGGACACATTATTCTGTTACTGCGAAACGGCAAAGCATCTAATGTAACCGTTTGCTATTGCATATGACCTGCACTTGTGAGCCGTCGCTAAAGCAGGTGCTGAATACGACATCCGCTCACAGTAAGGCGTGCTCCTGTCCGGTGGTTTACTGACTCACGCGCTCTCTGAAAAAGCCCAGTTTGGTCACGGATGCACTGGCAGGTATTGATGACGCGCTCCTGCAATGTATGTACATCATTAAACGAGAGAAAATGGACTGGTAATTCCATCATACATGAACCATATCCCCAGTATTATTAGAATTCTACCTCCTCTAGCAGGGTAGGCAAGTCGTTTGATGGAAAATGACTATACTTTCCACCAGTCAACCTAATGATAGAATGTAAGGTCATGTTAGTGTGTCTGCACGTTGCAGTAGAAGAGATGCGTTTCACAGTACCAAAGTAGCTCTCATACTTCTTGAGATGCACATTTTAGAACAAATGATTACTGGACACTTTTGTCTTGTTTTGGTCCATATTACCACCTCTCCAAATATGAATAACTCTTTTTAACACCCTGTGTATTACTTTAAAACATTGCTAAATTATCATTAATATAATATTACTACTAGCAACTGAAATTTGTGTAGTCCTGCGAACATTTACCTATATGTCAATTTTCGTCGCTTCAGCTTAACTGTTGTGATATATGAATGTGTGTGTGTGTGTGTGTGTGTGTGTGTGTGTGTGTGTGTCTGCGCGCTTTTTATGTCAGGCATGTATCATTGTCAATTCTAATGTCAGCTATTTGAGTTCACCAGCTGCATTTGTGAAGCACTTTCAAATAACAGTCAGCACGATATTTAGTGGTTTCATTATTGTGGACGTGAATTTGATATTCATTTGCGCCGTATTTAACGTATCTCCACAACAATAGGTACCCAGGTTAATCATTGATCCTTCTGAAGTTTTTAAAGAGATCGGAACATAGGTCAAGGGGTTTCCAGTAAATCTTGTACCATTGCAACTGATTTGCCTACTTTTCCTCCTTTTCCTACACGAAGTGAACATTACAATTGCTGCCTCCACTCATGTTCAATATTTCAACGATTAAACTTTGAGTAGCATACCTATCTTTTAACCGCTTAAGTACACCCTTTAGAGAAGTAAGAGTTCCTAATCCATCTTTCTCTTCTAAATTAATTTATTTAGGTGCACACTCTTACTCTGAGAAATTGGATTATGTAGATTTTTTCCCTGCTCAGTTTCAGTGACAATAATTGCTGAATAATTATCACAATGTAATCGTCAGTTGTAAAAAGTTTTATCAGGCACCGGTCCCCTAATATATGCATACGTAATGCTGTCCATTGTGAGAAAAGGCGTTATGCAGCTTTGGCGGAATGCAAAGGCGTGAGGCTTGTTGTGGCTGGTACGTAGAATGGGCTGCTGCGTGTGCGTGGCGAGGTAATTAGGCGCAGGTGCAATTAGTGGCGACACAGCAGCCCCTAGCCGTGCCTTTGCCGGCGTCGCTCGGCGAGCCTTTAATCAGACAATCATTAGCCGCTGCTCGCCCCCAGCTCACGTGCAACGCCTCAAAGGGCTGCAACCATTCCAGCTGGTACGCGCCGCGGGCTGCCTGTACTCTCTGTGGCAGGGGCGCCGACGGATCTACTAGTCGATTCTGTTTTCATGACACCTCCTCTGTAGTTCGGGCCGAGTGTGGTACTGCAACGTACTGGACAATTTCAGTCTCATCCCATGTGGATAACAGGTTTCCCTGATGCAACTGATACCAGCTGACACCAATGCTCGTTTCAAAATAGGTACCTAGATAATGTAGCGGGAATTAGTTAAGTGTGGTGGCAGGAAGAACAGGTCTTTTAATCCGATGGAAAGAGGGTTGCAGATACAAAATAAAATATTGGTAACGCAGTAGTAAGTCTAACAAAGTGTAATAAAAAAAATTGGGTATGCTATTACGGAAAGCGTAGTGAATGCATTATCATAGACAAAACAGGCACGAAGACAACATGCACCACAACAGCACAATTTTATATGTCTCTTGGCTCCGTAGAAAAGAGTTTGAAATATGTATGATGAGATAAAAGAAATTATTCAGACGGTTAAGGTAGAAGAAACTTTAATTGTGATAGGCAACTGGAATTAGACAGTAGCAAGGTAAGCAACACTAGTAGGAGAACATGGACTGAGGGAAAGCAATAAATAATAGGAAAATTTCCTGGCGAGAATTTTCCATTGAGCATAATTGAATCATGCTAATTTCTGGTTTAGTAATCATGACAGAAGAGTGTACACTTTGGAGAGACCTGTTGATATCAGAAAGTTTCAGATAGGTTATACACTAATGCGTTAAATCATTGTGACCTATCTATTCGACATGCACTTAGATTTACTCCAAAATACTCACAGATGATAGTTTCTCGTTTTAGCCAGCTTTCTGTACTTAGTATTTACTATATGAGCTCCACTTCTTTTTTATGATTGATTCAAACTCTGATACTTTGTTGCGAATCCTTCGGCAATCGATCACTAGGATTTTAATCATTTCATCTGCAGGGGCTATTTCTTTGTACCACACAGTAGTACTGTGGAGTCTCCCATAGCTATCGTTATGTCGACTGAAAGGAAAGTCACCTAAACTAAAAAACTTTGTGTGCATTGCACACACTTTCAGCAAGCTGAGTAGCAGCCTCTGACGTGTAGTGCACACCTGATCCATTTAGGGGGTCTACATTTCTAAACACGAAGGCGTAAGTGCGCAAAGCCACAGCTGAGCTTGCTACCGAACCTTAGAAATCCTTATTTCAGTCCTTCCACTCGACTTATAACTAGAGGACCCCGATCGGCTGCTGAAGACTCGAGCTTCGTCGCAACTTCTCGAGTAAGACTGGTCTCCTTCCCTACAAGTCTTGGGTATGATCCAAGTACCTCAGAGGTGAGGGGACAGGTATCGCTCATTCCATCGTGTGCACAGTCTGCAGTTAGTTGCACCTGGTTCTTTCAATGACAATCAAAACATCAATGGGGCCTTCGAAAATACACAAAGAGAGCACAAGTTGATGTTTCATATCCCTTGCTGCCATTTCCCTAAGCGGCACCATCATTTGCCGTACATTTGAATTGCCACAGATTAACACACCCCCGTCCTTTTGCGCTCATTTTCCCCTGACCGCTCATCACAACAGGCTCCCCACAAGTTGATGTATCATTGTTCCAGTTTCGCTGGAAGGCAACACCTCCAATTTGTTAGTTAGAGGATGGGAGTAGCACCCTGACTCCCATCACACCTGTAGAGGGCGCCTAGACCTACCATTGACAGCCACTCACAGTCAAGTTAACGACTAGTGATAGTCCTGTACTTCCTGCAATGGCGACGGTAACCGTTGGAGGCAATGATACTTGAAGTTCCCTAAACCGGGCTCACTTGGACGTAGCTTTTACATATTTCTGACACATGCTCTTGTAAAACCATAATTATAAAATACAGGTACAAGTAACCATACCGTTCTTGATCTAAAACTTTTGTACTTACTGTTAGTGACAGTTATTACCTGTTTTCACATTTCAACATTAAAAAGAAGAATTAAGACAAAATTGGGTTCAAGTAGCCCTTAGTTTGGGTAATGTGAACTCATATTTATTTTCCTATAGAAATACATTATAAACGTGTGTTGGTTTCAGTAGGACGTCGGATCTTGAAACAATGCCTAGATGTGCAATTACAGAATAATTTTATTCGAAAAATTCTTTTAACGACACAATAAAATATTGAACAAACTAGAGTTGTGAAATAAATTGCAGAACCCTAACCAGCCCTAAACATTATCTTTGGTTGATGGAACAGAAAATAAGCCCCTTTAGGTAAGTTTTGGAAGGGTAATGTTCTCCTTAATGTCGTACCATTTATAATGTAGAATACTGCTTTTTTTTTTTTCAAACACTTCCGTCATTTTTATGTTTGCTGCATACACTCGAAGACAGCTCCGTTGTCATCTAGACTTGACACAATTCCAAGAAATTCAATATTCTCCCATGAAACGACTATAGAGGACCCGTCTTCCACTGTCTGCTTAAGACTACTCTCTTTTGAGCACAGTCTTCTTTTTTCTTCCCACTTTTTGCACCGCCCATCCTAGCTTGCTAGGTGGCAAATAAGAGATTTTCATCCTCGCTGTTAAACAAACTAAAATCATTTCTCCTGCTGACTGAAGGCCGAAATCATCATCTTCTTCTGATGTTGACTCAAAACCGACTTTTTTTATAGTTTCCTAATTTATTGATATTCTTCTTCCCTTTTCCTGTGGTTGTTTTGTTTGAGATTTTTAACTTTTTGTTCTAGCGTTTAAGCATTTTTTTCGTGTTTATCTGCAAAATTATTGTGCTTGCTGCTCCCAGGTACTCTTAATTTCAGACATATTTTGTATTACGTACAAACTGAAATTAATTTGTCCCAATCTGTAACAGAGGTTAAATTTTGATGTGAATAAAGAATATACGTATCTAAAACTTACTTAGACCCAAGTCAGTCGTTGGTCTAAGTAGCTCTTGCATTTTATTATCAGTACACCAGCATACATTTTGATGAATAACTTTTTAAAAGTGATTTATAGTTAAACATTTACATAGCACTTGTACGGTACTGTTTAAGAAAAAAACTGTGCACTTACTGCATTCAAAAAGTCGATTCTTCGCACGTTGAACAAAGGAGGTGTAAGAAGAGAAAATAGTATATGTGTTATACCATTAACATAACCTCCACTAAACTACAGCAGGAACTCGTGGAAATACGTGGAGTGTGCCACAGCCTGCTGAGTGCTGATACGTTGTGGATGAACTACGTCAAGTAGTTCAATAAACGGGTAACAGGAGCGGCTTGAATCACTTTAACATTTTGGGTCCAAATAACCCCCCAAGGTCCAAGCAACACTGATTTACAGTACTTTTGTTATCTCTGATATGTGGCTCTTGGTATTCCGCCCAATAAACACATTTGCGGCAGCTTCCAATCACTTGACAGCAGACAGAGAGATTTCCAGGTGCTTACAAACAGCAACTACCTCCACCTGTTCTGGAGAACAGCGTTTATAGTAGAGTTGCATTCTGAATGGCGCAATTTTAATGCGAAGGCTTAACGATTAATCTTAAAGTATTCTCAGTGATATTGCTTTAATTTTAGTATCTGTTATGTCACAATGACAGCAAGTTCCCTTTAAAATGTGACGCTGCAACATCCAAGAAAGTGGTTTTCTCAATAACGAGAGAGAAACCTCAAGTAAAACTTCCTGATTCCTTCAAGCAAACTTTGTGTTTCGAACTTTCCTTAGGGTTATCTTCACTAATACACCCATGCAGCAGTAGTTAAAACATTTACAACAAATATCAACAATATTCACAAGTGTTGAAGCGGGGTACAAAATAAAACGTTATATGACATTTGCAATATACGCAAGACAAAATATTACAACACTGCAGTTTATGTCGCGATCGTAAAATTTCGAGCAGTTATGTAGAAGAAATAGGCCAAATAGTGCCAAAAATTACTAGCAGTAGTAAGTTCCGGATGGCTGATTATACTCTAGTCTATTTAGCTGACATGCTTCTCAGTTTTGGGGAAGCACGATGCAACAGTCTACCAGCCACGCGCCTGTAAGCAAAACAGTTACCGGGGAGGATGTTACCGAATCATGTCACACTCCGAAGGCCTGATGGCCGTCTTCATGAAACAGGATCCCTAAGAGCAGACCGACGGGAAACTGCTAGACTTCACAGTGTGGTAACTCTTTGCTTCGAGGAAGCTCTGTTACGGCAAACTGAGAAGATACCCAGCATCGCCACATGATCCATTGCCATGGCAATGTGTGGAACGTCCAGGCACGAAACGGTCACTCGTCAATTCGGATTCCAGAGGTTACAAGCTCTGGCAGCTGATGACTTTTCCCAGAGCTTGGAATACTGTAAATGCTAGCTACATCAAATTGTAAACATTCATGACTTCGATACGTGTGTTTTGTTTACGCATACTTTCAAGACTGCCTTCTGAAGGGAAGTAATATTCCATAGTCGCAGTAACCATTGCTTGGAGTTTTTAGGATGATCTACGGCTGAAAAGCCCTCTTGAGCTAGTTAGTTCCATGTTTCAAGAATCACGTTGCATGATAAATCGTAATGATGTGGAAGAGTCATTTTACATTCCATCGCAAACTAATTTGCGAATGGGGCACATGCTGAATATTTATAAGTTTCTTTTTAAATATACAGATCTGAGTTAGTAACTCTTACCCACTACATTTTACACATGTACATCTTATCCTTAGAAAGGGTTTTTCATTTACTGCTAGCAGTGTCTACGTCTCTGTACAAACAAATTCATTATTATTAATTATTAGTTATTAAATAATTTGTGTACTATTGAGGTCTTAACAAACATCGGTGCCATAGAGGTCTGTATCTGTCCTGACGAAATTCGTAATGCCTATTTGCACACCTTTCACCATTAGGCATGAATTCATACTACTGATAAGCTTCGCTAAACAGTCGAACCATATCATTACAACTGGGTTTGTAGTGCCGCAGTTCCTCCAATACCAAAACAGCAGCCGAAGCATTAACTTTATTTCTATAAATAGTTGTTCGAAGTGTCGTAATTCTCTTTTTATTCGTTATCAGGGATGAGAGTGACAAGGGATCCGGGTAGTCCCTTATGTCATCCCAGTTGGAATAAATAAAAGGCCAAAGCAGACGTATGCCTCAATAACAAAACCTTTATTTAAAATATAACTTTTTCTTTCCTCTTTTAAAATGTCTTATACACATCATTTTTACCATTAATGACACATGTTTTTCTTCACGTTGATCTTAGAATCTTTCTTAGGCTCTAAAACAGAAACCATTAGACCGATATAAAAAGGATTTGCATTTTGAAAGAATTTGCTCACTCCTTTACACATAGTTTCCATCATAGGGCAATCTGCAACTTAATCTACTTCAGCCGACTGGCTCAGCTTATTAAATGTAAAACTTTTCACTTAATTTAGCCGTTATACTACCTAAGACAAAAAACAGAGACACTTGATTTATATCTACAGAGAGATGATTACAATTTCAGAAAAATTTGATGATTTATTCAAGAGAAAAAGCTTCACAAACTGAGTAAGTGAATAACGCGTCGGTCCACTGGCCCTTATTCGGTCTGGCACTGACTGATATAGTTGTTTGATCCTTGGGGATGTCGTGCCAGATTACGTCCAATTTTCGCTTTACATCATCAAAATCCTGAGCTCGTTGGAGGACCCTGCCCATATTGCCCTTCCTGGTCAAGGTACGGTTTGCAAGCAGGAAGCCAAGCAGTAGACACTTTGGGCGCGTATGGGCAGGCATTATCTTGCTGAAATGTAAGCTCTGGATGGTTTGCCATGAAAGGCAACAAAACGGACCGCAGAATATCGTCAACTAACTGTTGTTGTGTAAGGGTTTAGCAGGTGACAACCAAATGGGACGTGCCATGAAATGAAGTGGCACTTAAGACCATCACTCCTGGTAGTTGCGCCGTGTGGCGGGCGTAGTGTCCCACTGCTGTCTGGTGTGTCTCAAACGCGTCTTCGGCCTGAAATCTCATTCGCTGGAGCAGAACTGTCTCCAGTGACGAGTTCCACTTAGATATGATCCCCGCCGACCAGCGAATACGTGTCTGGAAACGAACCAGAGAGCGGTGGGATGCCAGTGTGGCTGTCACCCGCCATACGGTATGACAACTACGAGTGATGGTCTAGGGAGCCATTTCATTTCATAGTAGGAACCCTCTCGTTCTCATCTAGACACCCTCACAGAACAGTGGAACATCGACGATAATCTACGTCCTGTTTTGTTGGCCTTCATGGCAAGCCATCTTGAGCTTATATTTTAACAAGGTAACTCCCTTCTGCACACAGGCTGAGTTCCTACTTTTTGTCCTCGTGCTTACCGAACCCTAACTTGGGCAGAAAGGTAGCCGGATCTCTCCCCAGTTGGAGCATTATGGGCAAGGTCCACAAACCAGTTCGGGCTTTTGACAATCTTACACGACAATGGGACAGAATTTGGCACGATATCCCTCAGGAGGGCAACCAGCGATTCTGTTAATCAGTGCCAAGACGAGTAACTGCTTGCTTAGGGGGCAGAGGTAGCCAAACACGTTACTGACGTGCTCAGTTTGTGAATCTCTTTGTGTTGAATGAATCATCCTTTTTTTCTGAAACTGTAACTATTTGTTTGTTCGTACGTGTACGTAACACCTCTCAAGTTCCGTCCTATTCGGATAATTCCTTTGTGCTGAGATGTTTGTTTGTCTTAAATTGTATATTTGTCAAGCTACACCAGTGGATTAAAACCCATGAATAATAAACGCACGTAATTTATTACTACAAGGAATCTGAATTTCTCTGTAGGTCCTTGTTCGTCAAAAAATTTGTAATTTGCATCTTCATCATTTGTAATTCAGAAACATGTGGGTAGTTTTTCTGTGAACGTTTGTGTGTGAATCAGCATTAACCGCTCTTTACACAACACCGAAACATACTGATAGGCAACAAACCATTCTGTACCTTCAAGAGATAAACGTGACAAACAGACAGCCTAAAGACCCACCAAGCGAGCATGTTGTCGCGCCGGGGTCCAATCAGACATCAAAGAAGGCATTCCGAAAAAACAGCCAAAGAGTAAGTTCTAAATCACAGCCACGGATAATGAATGGACCATGGTGTTAGTGAGAGTATTCAGCGAAGCATTGTACTGCTAGAAATGACTGCTGTTGGTTCGACGGTGAGCGAAATAGTCGTATGACACCAACGGTTTCGCCCAGATCCTTCTTATGCCCTACTGCGGCGCTTGGTGAAATCTGTGACAGCGACGATCTCACTGTCCGAAGACCCTGTCGACTACTTTCTAAAAAAGATGATCGTATTCTTGAAAAGTGAAGATTGTGTAAATGAAATTCGCGTTTCTTACAATCAATCTTAAAGAAAATGATTTAAAATATTTTACATGATTCTCTTGCGGAAATCAGAGTCAGGATTGGAACCACAGCTCTCCTACCAGACCTCTCAAAGATCTTGATACGCCGGCCGAAGTGGCCGTGCGGTTAAAGGCGCTGCAGTCTGGAACCGCAAGACCGCTACGGTCGCAGGTTCGAATCCTGCCTCGGGCATGGATGTTTGTGATGTCCTTAGGTTAGTTAGGTTTAACTAGTTCTAAGTTCTAGGGGACTAATGACCTCAGCAGTTGCGTCCCATAGTGCTCAGAGCCATTTTTGATCTTGATACTGCTAGTAAGATACGGAAAGATTTTTAAGTTACCATTCCTTATTGCAGGGAAATGCTTTGTTATTTATTTTATCGCATCCACGTTCGTCAATTAACACAACTTGGAAAAAAAACTTACATTGAGAATCCCACAATATAATCACCTGCTTAATAGCGCGTTGGTCCATTTTCGGGGCGCAGTACAGCATCTACTCTGCGCTGTATGGTTTCGACGAGTCATTGGTATGTTCATGGAGGTAGGACACCAGATCTCTAAGTACGGGTCATCCAGATCCTGCAAATTACTGGTCTCTGGTTTGTAGGCGTGCAGATGGCGTCCGACAGCGTCCCGGTTGTCTTCCATTGTCTCCCTTGTGAAATGGACTGTCATCGTGCTGGAAGACACCATCGCTGTCGGGGAACTCATCAACTATGATCAGACAAGGTGGTCCGCAATAATGTTCACGTAATCCACAGCTATCATGGTGCTTTCGATTACTACCACAGGTCACGTGGAAAATATGGTGAATGTCCTCAATAGCTTAGTACTGCATCTACAGCCTGCTCCCATGGCGAGGTACATGTTTCGTGGAGCTGTTCGCCTCCATGGCTGCGTATGCAGACAGGGCCATCAGCCTGGTGTAGCATTAAACGCTATTCATCTTGTCAGGTGACATGTTTCAAAAATGGTTCAAATGGCTCTGAGCACTATGGGACTTAACTTCTGAGGTCATCAGTCCCCTAGAACTTAGGGCTACTTAAACCTAACTAACCTAAGGACATCACATACATCCTTGCCCGAGGCGGGATTCGAACCTGCGGACGCGCGGTTCCAGACTGTAGCACCTACAACCGCTCGGCCACCCCGGCCGGCTGACATGTTTCCATTGATCTTTCGGAGAACGGAGAGGCCGCCTGCTGCAGAGTAAAATGTTGAACAACGGATGCTGAACGGTTTGCTCAGAAACACTTATGCTGCATCAGCATTGCTATCTTGTAACACTTAAATTCGAAATCGATTTAATTTTCTCCACGTAACTTCTATGTTTTCCGAAGTACAATGTTAGATCTGTATTACTATGTTCTTTGGCTCAACATACATGGAAATAATTGTTCTTATTTTCTGTGAGGTTATTTAACAACAATTAATTTCTCAATGTAATTTTCAAAACTATGGTTCTTTATAAAACTAATATGTTAAAATATTCTGTGTAAAACACGTTCCTGCGCAGGGAAGGTACCATAAAGTAAACGTAAAACGTAAACGTAAACGTAAAACGTCTTCAACGAAAACTGTAGGCGAAAATGCAAAAGGTGGTTCAGCGTGAAGTGCCGCAAGAAATCTTTGTGGCACATATAGTTGGTGACTAGCATTCAAATACTTAGCATTTTGAGTACTGAATGAGGCTAGAATAGCACCAAGTTTAGATTAACGATGCTTCCGATGTGGATGTTATTGGCTACGTACTCCATGGTACGGGGTGTTCAAAAAGGCTCTCTGCAGTGCCATATGATTGTTAGCCGTGCGTGCCTTATGACTGTTCAGAGCTGGCGGTAAATACACAGTTTCAGTTCATCAAACATTTAACTCATATTTCCCGGAGACAACACTCCTACACCGCGTACAGTGCGAGTTTTGATTAACAAATTTCGAAGTACGGGTTCAGTGACAGATGCACCGAGAAGTGGTCGTCCTAGCGTTTTGTCTGAGGATAAACTACTCGATATTTCCGATAAAATGTCCATGAGTCTAAACAAGTCAGTAAGAAAACTCGCCCAGAAAATCGATGTTAGTGTTGGAAAGGCCCACACAGGAAAGAATTCCCATACGAAGTGACAGTCGTGCAAGAACTGAGAAATACTGACCATGTCAAGAGACTGCATTAATGTCAATGGTTCAAAAATTTCGTTCAACAAAATGGAAGGGATATTCTTAATGAAACGTTTTTCACTGATGAGGCGTGTTTTAATTTATCCGGGTACATGAACTCGCGAAATTCTCGTATGTGGAGTACTGCAAATCCATTGTGTATTCATGATGAACCAGTTCATTCAGTGAAAATAGGAGTTTGGATTGCAATTCCTAGACGTCGGATTGTGGGTCCCATAGTTTTCAACGAAACAATAAACGCACAAAGATACTGCAGTGATATTCTGTACTCATTCATAGGAGAACTTGTGTTATAGTGAAATACTGAACGGTTAGTTTCAACAAGATGGTGCAACTGCGTATACAACTCGTGTTTCAGTGTCACTGCTTGCTGATGTTTTTGGTGATCACATAATTTCACAGGGACTTTGGCCTCCACGATCGCCTGACCTAACACCACCTGACTTTTTCTTCTGGGGCGCACCGAAAGCAACTGTCTACAAAAACCGTCCAAAATCCATCAATGAATTGAAAACTGCAACATCCACTTTCACTGCTTCTGTTACAGAAGAAATGTTACAACTTGTGTTTGGAAACATTATTAGACGAATTGAATTATGTATTCAGCAACACGGGGGACACTTTCAACATTTAATTTGAAAATTTGTAAGCAAAAATGAATATTCCATAAATTAATAATTTGTATTTCACTGTGTTTCATTTCGGTATATTAACTGCAGCATATTGCATAAGCGGATAACAATCATAGGGCACTGCGGAGAGACTTTTTGAACACCTCGTATAATACTGCATGTACTGTCTGCGTCGTGGCGATGTGCAACTATTCGCCCGGATGACATTGTATCGAAACACGAACATCGACCTGGTGTAGCAACAAACGATATTCTTCCGATCAGCCACTGCAGTTATTGTTTTGTTCTGAATCATAAAAATCCGGCGCCAAGAAGACAATTTACAGACTATTTTTACGTCACTAACCGTGATCATGTATTGGACTTCATACTTGTGCCAAAGAAGATCGCCACAGCCACAACCTTCAGTGCAAGTGAAGTTTAATATTGTATTTATTTTCAATGACCACTAAACTGCTTAATGTGCAAATATGATCTAATTTCAACTTTGCGTTAAGGACACTGATTTATTCCTTAGTCATTTACCTGCATAGATTTCTTTTCCTAATGACGCAATAATTCCAGGTGTCCAAATTGTAATGAACTACGGAATCATTATTGTATCAAAATCCGTTTATTTTAACTTTCGTGGAGTTATAAATTTCTCAGACATTTAGCTAATCATTTGTATGAAATAGCCCACATGATCAGTAAAAGCAAATACATGAAGTATTCCAATAAAAGAGTACAAATGAAAGGTCCTAATTACAGTATTTACTTTTCTTTCTTTTTAAAATCTTTGTGCAGTACTGAAGGCAACTGGATAGGGTTATAATTATAATAAGCAATAACCAGTTATTACAGTTTAGAGGCCAACGGAATTATTACTTATTTTGCGGACTTTCGATAGCGATTTTCTTCGTCTACTTCTTTTTATATGAGTTATTTTATTGTGTGTGGTTTGAAGTAGTAGGTTTAAAGCCAATCAATAGACAGAAGAATTTCTGACCCCTCCCCCGCCTTACCAAACTCTGAGCCTGCAGTTCAGTAATTCTTACACTGACAGTTTTATGAAGTGCAATAAACATTCTACAGACATTTGTGTTCCTGTAAGTATATCTGGGAACAGCTTATTGAGGCTATAACAGATTCAGGATCCACACGTTTCACTTATGCTTTACATAGAGCAGAGACTTATATGCTACACTTGTAAACTAATAGCAATCACATTAGTCAGCATAACACTTTGATAATAATTTACATTTTACTGTCTCTCAGTAGTAAAGTGTTAAGACCACTTCATGCCACATCATGTCCAAATTAGCTGCGCTCCTCAATTAGTAAGTGGTACTGTATAATGACCATTATCTTCATTGATTTAACACAGAGAGTGCGCGTTAGTGACAGATAGTTTGTTGCTAAGACATTTTAAGTTTTTCAAATAAATGGTTCAAATTAGTCTGAGCACTATGGGACATAACATCTGAGGTCATCAGTCCCCCAGAACTTACGACTACTTAAACCTAACTAACCTAAGGACATCACACACATCCATGCCCGAGGCAAGATTCGAACCTGCGTCAGTAGCGGTCGCTCGATTCCAAACTGAAGCGCCTACAACCGCTCGACCACGCGGGCCGGCTTTTAACTTTTTATCTGTGTTGTTCACGACTAGCTGCTTTACAGATACTTTGCTAGGTCGTGCTGTTGTTTCGTTACCAAGTACAAAACACAAGCGGCTTGTAGTAAAATTGCGTGCTTATGAAATATCGTCTCAGTTATGTGGCTGGATTTGTGATTTCCTGTCAGAGAGGTCACAGTTCGTAGTAATTGACGGAAAGTCATCGAGTAAAACAGAAGTGATTTTTTGGCGTTCCCAAAGATAGTGTTACAGGCTCTTTGCTGTTCCTTATCTATATAAACGATTTTGGAGACAATCTGAGCAGCTGTCTTCGATAGTTTGCAGATGACGCTGTCGTTTATCGACTAATAAAGTCATCAGAAGAGCAAAACAAACTGCAAAACGATTTAGAAAAAATATCAGAATGGTGCGAAAAGTGGCAGTTGACCCTAAATAACGAAAAGTGTGAAGTCATCCACATGAGTGCTAAAAGGAACTCATTAAACTTCGTTTACACGATAAATCAGTCTAATTTAAAAGCCATAAATTCAACTAAATACCTAGGTATTACAATTACGAACAACTTAAATTGGAAGAAACACATAGAAAATGTTGTGGGGAAGGCTAATGAAAGACGGCGTTTTATTGGCAGAACACTTAGCAAATGTAACTGACCTACTAAGGAGACTGCGTACACTACGCTTGTCCGTCCTCTTTTAGAATACTGTTGCGCGGTGAGGGATCCTTACGAGATAGGACTGACGGCGTACATCGAAAAAGTTCAAAGGAAGGCAGCACGTTTTGTATTATCACGAAATATGGGAGAGAGTGCCACAGAAATGATACAGGATTTGGGCTGGAAATCATTAAAGAAAGGCGTTTTTCGTTGCGACGGAATCTTCTCACGAAATTCCAATCACCAACTTTCTCCTCCGAATTCGAAAATATTTTGTTGACACCGACCTACATAGAGAGGAAGATCACCACGATAAAATAATGGAGATCAGACGTCCTACGGAAAGATATAGGTGTTCACTCTTTCCGCACGCTATACGTGATAGGAATAATAGAGAATTGTGAAGGTGGTTCGATTAACCCTCTGCCAGGCACTTAAATGTGATTTGCAGAGTATCCATGTAGATGTAAATGTAGATGAACAGATTTCAATTCCAAGTAAAGTCTCATACAGCAGAGAACCACATTAAGATTTGTTCGATTTCCTCTAGCATGACCACTGCTTACTGTATACATTGCGCTGAGGTGACAAAAGTCATGGAACACTTCCTAACATCGTGTCGGACCTTCTTTTTGCCCAGCGTAGTGCAGCAACTCGATGTGGTATCGGTTCAACAAGTCACTGGAAGTCCCATGCAGAAGTATTGAGCCATGCTGCCTCTATAGCCGTCCGTAACTGGAAAAGTGTTGCCAGTGCAGAATTTTGTGCACGGACTGACGTCCCGATTACGTCCCATAAATGTTCAGTGGGACTTACGTCGGACAATCTGGTGCCCAAATCATTCGCTCCAATTGTACGGAATGCTCTCGAAACCAGCCACGAACTATTGAGGCCCAGTGGCACAGCGAATTTTCATCCATAAAAATTCGATCGTTCTTGGGGAAGCTCTTCGGCACTCATCTGACCAGGCCACGATTTACCAGTATTCTCGGGTCCAACCGATACGCTCAGAGGCCCAGGAGAGGCGCTTCAGGCGATGCCGTGCTGTTAGCAAAGATATTCACGTCGGTCGTCTGCTGCCACAGTACGTTAACTCCACATTTCGCCACGCTGTCCTAACGTATTCGTTCGCCGCACCTCCCTCATTGATTTCTGTGGTTATTTCACGGACTATTGCTTGTCTGTTAGCGGTGAAAACTCTGAGCAAACGCTGCTACACTCGGTCGACAGCCACTGCGTTGTCCATGGTGAAAGGTAATACTGCAGATATGGTATTCTCGGCACACTCTGCACGCTGTGGATCACGGATTATTGAATTCCCTAACGATTTCCGAAAAGGAATGATCCATGTCTGTTAATTCCCGTGGTGGGGCTAAATAAACGTCGTAAATCTTTTCATGCGAATCACCGTAATAAAAATGACCGCCACGCCAATGCACTGCGCTTGTATACCTTGTGTACGCGATACTACCGCCATCCGTACTTGTGCATATCGCTGTCCCATGACTTTTCTCACCTAAATGTAATTCCTACAGCAGAAGTAACATTACCGAAGATTTACATACGCTGTAGTACCCTGTAGTGTTACATTCTGTCGTCATATCTGCCACAAGGGAGACGAAAATTTAATAGTCATGGGTGACTGGAACTCGACAGTAGGAAAAGGAAGAGAAGGAAACGTAGTAGGTGAATATGGATTGGGGATAAGAAATGAAAGAGGAAGCCGCCTGATAGAATTTTGCACAGAGCACAACTTAATCATAGCTAACACTTGGTCCAAGAATCATAAAAGAAGGTTGTATACATGGAAGAAGCCTGGCGATAGATTACATAATGGTCAGACAGAGACTTTGGAACCAGGTTTTAAATTGTAAGACATTTCCAGGGGCAGATGTGGACTTTGACTACAATCTATTGGTTATGAACTGTAGATTAAAACTGAAGAAACTGCAAAAAGGTGGGAATTTAAGGAGATGGGACCTGGATAAACTGACTAAACCAAAGGTTGTACAAAGTTTCAGGGAGATCATAAGGGAACAATTGACAGGAATGGGGGAAAGAAATACAGTAGAAGAAGAATGGGTAGCTTTGAGTGATGAAGTAGTGAAGGCAGCAGAGGATCAAGTAGGTAAAAAGACAAGGGCGAGCAGAAATCCTTGGGTCACAGAAGGAATATTGAATTTAATTGATGAAAGGAGAAAATATAAAAATGCAGTAAATGAAGCAGGCAAAAAGGAATACAAACGTCTCAGAAATGAGATCGACATAAAGTGCAAAATGGCTGAGCGGGCATGGCTAGAGGACAAATGTAAGGATGTAGAGGCTTATCTCACTAGGGGTAAGATAGATACTGCCTACAGAAAAATTAAAGAGACCTTTGGAGAAAAGAGAACCACTTGTATGAATATCAAGAGCTCAGATGGAAATCCAGTTCTAAGCAAAGAAGGGAAAGCAGAAAGGAGGAAGGAGTGTATAGAGGGTCTACACAAGGGCGATGTACTTGACGACATTATGGAAATGGTAGAGGATGTAGATGAAGACGAAATGGGAGATACGATACTGCGTGAAGAATCTGATAGAGCACTGAAAGACCTAGGTCGAGACAAGGCCCCGGGAGTAGACAACATTCCATTAGAACTACTGACAGCCTTGGGAGAGCCAGTCCTGACAAAACTCTACCATCTGGTGAGCAAGATGTACGAGACAGGCGAAATACCCTCAGACTTCAAGAAGAATATAATAATTCCAATCCCAAAGAAAACAGGCGTTGACAAATGTGAAAATTACCGAACTATCAGTTTAATAAGTCACGGCTGCAAAATACTAACGCGAATTCTTTACAGACGAATGAAAAAACTAGTTGAAGCCGAACTCGGGGAAGATCAGTTTGGATTCCGTAGAAATATGGGAACACGTGAGACAAAACTGACTCTACGACTTATATTAGAAGCTAGATTAACAAAAGGCAAACCTACATTTCTAGCATTTGTAGATTTAGAGAACCTTTTGATAATGTTGACTGGAATACTCTCTTTCAAATTCTGAAGGTGGCAGGGGTAAAATACAGGGAACGAAAGGCTATTTGCAATTTGTACAGCAACCAGACGGCAGTTATAAGAGTCAAGGGACATGAAAGGCAAGCACTGCTTGGGAAGGGAGTGAGACAGGGTTGTAGCCTCTCCCCAATGTTATTCAATCTGTATATTGAGCAAGCAGTGAAGGAAACAAAATAAAAATTTGGAGTAGGTATTACAGTCCATGGAGAAGAAATAAAAACTTTGAGGTTCGCCGATTACATTTTAATTCTGTCAGAGACAGCAAAGGACTTGGAAGAGGAGTTGAACGGAATGAACAGTATCTTGAAAGGAGGGTATAAGATGAACGTCAACAAAAGCAAAACGAGGATAATGGAATGTAGTCGAATTAAGTCGGGTGATGCTGAGGGAATTAGATTAGGAAATGAGACACTTAAAGTAGTAAAGGAGTTTTACTATTTGGGGAGCAAAATAACTGATGATGGTCGAAGTAGAGAGGACATAAAATGTAGACTGGCAATGGCAAGAAAAGCGTTTCTGAAGAAGAGAAATTTGTTAACATCGAGCATAGATTTAAGTGTCAGGAAGTGAATTGTAGCCATGTATGGAAGTGAAACATGGACGATAAATAATTTGTATAAGAAGAGAATAGAAGCTTTCGAAATGTGGTGCTACAGAAGAATGTTGAAGATTAGATGGGTAGATCACGTAACTAATGAGGAGGTACTGAATAGGATTGGGGAGAAGAGGAGTTTGGTTCAAATGGCTCTGAGCACTATGCGACTTAACTTCTGAGGTCAACAGTCGCCTAGAACTTAGAACTAATTAAACCTAACTAACCTAAGGACATCACACACATCCATGCCCGAGGCAGGATTCGAATCTGCGACCGTAGCGGTCGCTCGGCTCCAGACTGTAGCGCCTAGAACAGCATGGCCACTACGGCCGGCGAAGAGGAGTTTGTGGCACAACTTGACTAGCAGAAGGGATCGATTGGTAGGACATGTTCTGAGGCATCAAGGGATCACCAATTTAGTATTGGAGGGCAGTGTGGAGGGTAAAAATCCTAGAGGGAGACCGAGAGATGAATAGACTAAGCAGATTCAGAAGGATGTAGGCTGCAGTACGTACTAGGAGATGAAGAAGCTTGCACAGGATAGAGTAGCATGGAGAGCTGCATCAAACCAGTCTCAGGACTGAAGACCACAACAACAACATCTGCCACAGTTCGCCTCCAACCTACTTTATAGAACGTTGATCCATCCAATCCCCATTTTCAGTGACGAGGACTGGACGCTCAACACCTAGTCGTCTACTCACTTTTTCACCTCTTTCTATAGAAGCTCCCAAGGGTAGCACGCATAAAGCCGGCCGGCTTCCCAGCTTCTGAAATTCACGGACCCAGTCGGCGAGTCACAACAATCCGCCATTTGTCAAAGTCGCTTATGACAGTAGCGTTATCCATTTTCCGTCCGCATCGTCGTTGTAATGGTTGCCTGCTCCTTTCTGTTCGGCTTATATACTTATCACATATCGTCAAGTGTCCCCAGGCGGCACCAAATCTCATGGTAGAAAATGGATTTGATATTTTGGCTCATTAGTGCATTGCTTATAGGAATGTACACTTCGGCGCCAGTTTTTGACGCTAAGGACATTTACAAAGACGTCACAACAGGCCTTGTAGCGCGACACAAATGTTCAAACAAAATGGGGCTTATCCCGTCCAATAATGTTTTTTCTACACAGCTCTTTCACAATTGCCAGTAACATTTTTATTGGTTCATGGTACCAGCTGCACCAATATTTCTTCACAACGGGTTTGGGGCCTTAGGTAATTTTCAAATCGTCGCAACGAACAACATAAACCTCTCTGTAAGCTGGAATGGATTAGGAAGTGTAACAGAGGCTCCTGCTGTTCAGTTGCGAACATCTGAAAATAGCTTAAGTCCATGTACGTGTTGTGAAGATATTTTGGTGCACCATGCGCTAGATCTCAATAAGATCAATGAAGATTCAAAACTACACTACAAAACTAGCCCAATGTCGAAATATTGACTGTTGTTTACGTTAGAAGATCGCCAGCAAATCCTGCAAGATACCACCACTGATGACATCTTATTCGTCTGATTCAATGAAATATTCGTGTGTGAATTGCTTGATATAAACCCAAAAGGACAAAACCTGACATCTCAGATGACGCGGTATCAATAGTCACATGGCCGTCTCGTGCAATGCATCGGTTCACGACAGTGATTACCAGACGATACCACACACCAGTCCTGAAATGGGACAGACGTGCATCATGCGTGGGCGATATTGCTCCTCGAATAAGTAGAGGCAGATCCCTCAGATTCTCTGGTAGTGCATCTTGGGCAGCACAATACTCAGTAACTCTTTATCGAAGTCGGTGATGGACATTTTTAGCTTTTTACTGAACGCCGTGATTTGTCAGGCAAGCGGAGTTTCTGAAAAGAGGTATTCAGAAAGGAACAGAAATCTGCTAAGTCCACATATTTGTTCCTGGACTACGCAGAAGCCAACGCCCACATTTATGTACTATGCTTTGTTCCTGTTTAGCAACAGAGTCTTTTCTGTAAGCCACGTTTTTATGACAACCACTAATAATTAGTGAATCATTTTATTTGAACCCGTCGTCTTTCACAATGACACCTCTGACATGTTCACGTATAAAACTTTTGGTATCATTAGCCATGTTCCGAGACAAATTATTGATTCATTTCAACAAACAACTTTCCGTGTATCCTGGCCAGAGCCCGCTGTAAATCTCAAGCATGCGCCACCCCAGCAACATATTAATTTGTTCTCTGTATTTTCACACTCATGAACAGTTTCTTTCTACCTATTTCCTAGATACTACTGGGCTATTTAGGCATTTTTTCCTCGGTAATTTGTTGCTAGTGGGAAATTTATCCTGATCCAATCAAGAACTTGGTTAGTTTTTTATTCAGTTTCATGTACCATGAATCATTTGCACGATAGATGGTAATGATGTGGAACGACTCATTTTACATTCATATCACAAATTACATTGTAAATATGGGTACATTTTGAACATTTACAAATTTTGTTTTTTTAAAAAAATTTAGTACGAGGCCTGTTCAGAAAGTAAGCTCCGATTCATTGCCAAATTGAAACCACAGTGAACATCAGAAATGTTTTACTTGTAACAATTAGCTACACCTTTCAGCTACTTCTCTACGTAGTCGCCGTTCTGACTTAGACTTTTGTCATAGCGTTGTACCAACTTTTCAATAGCCTCATCATAGAAGGCAGCCGCCAGTGCTTTCCGCCAATTCTCCACGCTGGCCTACACCTCGTTGTCTGTGTCAAAATGTTGTCTTCAAAGACAGCGGTTCATGTGACCAGAGATGAAACTCAGGGGGAGACAATTGCGGACTGTATTGTGGGTAATCTAACATTTCCATTTGAAAACGATGCAGGAGCATCTTCATTGCCCCTGCAGAATGCGGCTGAGAATTGTCGTGAAGACGAAACAGCACGACAGTTATGTAATGTTAGCTGCATAGCTTCAGGCGAAATTTCTCACCAGGCCCTCGTACTTGGCGGCAGACACTATTTTCTAGACATCTTTACGCACTCACTGCGAGCTCAGAAATGAGAAGAGCGACGTGATGCTAACTGGGGTTATACTAGAGACACTACCCAACACATCTGTGCAAAGCTTTATCGGATTTTCATAGTCGTTTCCATTTCGCGACCGATCGGAGCTTACTTTCTGAACGCCCCTCGTATTTAATATGCAGATGCGAGTTAGTCATTTCTACCCACCACCTTTTACACATTACAGTAACAGAAATCCTTCTACGAAAGAGAACGAATTATCAAGGAGAAACTTTCTCAGATTATTTTCAACATTAACTTTGCTGCCTGTCACATATTTACAGCTACGTCGACATACATACTCTGAAAGCCATCGTATGGTTCGCGGCGGAGAGTAGCCTGTGACATCACTATCCATTTCCTTTTCTGTTCCACTCGCAAATAGAGTGAGCGGAAAACGAGTATCTACATGCCTCTGCCCGAGCCCTGAGCTCTCTGATCTTATCTTCATGGTCCTACATACGTTGACGAAGAGCAACTTTGTTTAAGAAGTGTTGACTCGTTACTAGTTAAGTTCTTTGGAATTCATGGAGGGAGGTGGTACTTTGTGATGTATAAATTCTTTAACGTACTAGTGTGTTTAAATAATGGAATTTTATTAACTATGTTTGTTTATGTATGGAATGTAAAAACTGGTTCATACTTAGGGATTTTGTATTGGATAATGTAAAAGACATAGTGATTCCCCACCGTTACGGACATGTTGTGGCGCGAGCTAAAAAGTGGAATTGGCGCTCAGGCTGGGCGGGAAGCGAGAGAGCCAAGAAGGAGTCAGTAACCAGTATGCGACGAGTCAACAGCCGAGCGAGGCAACCTGTATCTAATTTGAGATGTAATGGCCTCAGGTATAATTTTAGCTGTAAAATGGTGCTCTCGCATTGGAAATGGCTATAACAATGATATTCACGTCACCAAGAAGAACTAAATAGAGCATATTACTGCTAAAGGAGAGACCAGGTTGTCGCCACGTGCTCGCCACCACTACTGCGCCACCACTTCATCAGATTCCACAGGTTAGAACTGTATATCAGTATGAACTATATTGGACTGTGCCGGCCGCGGTGGTCTAGCGGTTCTAGGCGCTCAGTCCGGAACCGCGCGACTGCTACGGTCGCAGGTTCGAATCCTGCCTCGGGCATGGATGTGTGTGACGTCCTTAGGTTAGTTCGGTTTAAGTAGTTCTAGGGGACTGATGACCACAGATGTTAAGTTCCATAGTGCTCAGGGCCATTTGAACCATATATTGGACTGTACAGCTTTTATAATTACGAGACGTTCATTTCTCCCATGACATCGTTATCACTTGACGTTGCTTCTCTCCAGCATAATGTAAGTTGTATATTGTTTCTGCGCTTGCACTATTACAAAGAAACAAAGTATCTATATGTCTATCGTACTATGCGTTAACATTTGGCATTTTCAGATATACTTGATAACGGCGTAATATAAAGGCAGAGACAGGTCGTGAAAACTTAATAAATTTCTACGAAAGCAGCTGGAGTGGACTTTCATTGACTGAACAACAGGTGTGGAATTAGCATCATCCAAATCTGTGGAAACTAATAATCAGTGATAAATATTCTCAAAAATCCTTCAGTATGTTTGGAATTCTAATATTGTGGTCCTCACCTCATACTCAACTATCTCAGTCACGCTCCAGCTTCCGACTAAATCTTGCTTTCCCCTCGAAGAGGCGTTGGGGCTCATTTCCTCCCGGGTGAGAGAGAAATGAGGGTCATTAGAGTGTAAGAAAATGACTAATCATCTGCTGCGACGTAGCCCAAGGGGACGGGGCCTGCCAAACGAAAAGAACGCGTCAAAGGCGGGCTGCTGGAGGTGGAGAGAGGAAGGTGGGGGAGGGGAGTGACGCTTTGTCCCCAGCAAGTGGCGGTGACGGATGGCCCGCGTGTCCTATCTGCGTCACGGCGGCCCCTGCAGCCCGGCCGCGGTTCGTCGCTCTGCGTCCTCCCTTGCAGGAGCTGCCTCGGGGATGAATCACTGGCGTCGCAGCTCTCCGGGATGGGCTGAACCACGTGCCGCCTTCCGTTTCCAGAGCGCTCTCGTCAGTTTCCAAACTACACTACTGGCCATTAAAATTGCTACACAACGAAGATGACGTGCTGCAGACGCGAAATTTAACCGACAGGAAGAAGATGCTGTGATATGCAAATGATTAGCTTTTCAGAGCATTCACACAAGGTTGGCGCCGGTGGCGACACTACAACGTTTTGACATGAGGAAAGTTTCCAACCGATTTCTCATACACAAACAGCAGTTGACCGGCGTTGCCTGGTGAAACGTTGTTGTGATGCCGCGTGTAAGGAAGAGAAATGCTTACCATCACGTTTCCGACTTTGATACCGGTCTGATTGTAGCCTATCGCGGTTGCGGTTTATCGTATCGCGACATTGCTGCTCGAGTTAGTCGAGATCCAATGACTGTTAGCAGAATATGGAATCGGTGGGTTCAAGAGGGTAATACGGAACGCCGTGCTGGATTCCAACGGCCTCGTATCACTAGCAGTCGAGATGACAGGCATCTATTCCGCATTGCTGTAACGGATCGTGCAGCCACGTCTCGATCCCTGAGTCAACAGATGGGGACGTTTGCAAGACAACAACCATCTGCACGAACAGTTCGACGATGTTTGCAGCAGCATGGACTATCAGCTCGGATACCATGGCTGCGGTTACCCATGACGCTGCATCACAGACAGGAGCGCCTGCGATGGTGTACTCCACGACGAACATGGGTGCATGAATGGCAAAACGTCATTTCTCCGGATGAATCCAGGGTCTGTTTACAGCATCATGATGGTCGTATCCGTGTTTGGCGTCATCGCGGTGAACGCACATTGGAAGCGTGTATTCGTCATCGCCATACTGGCGTATCACCCGGCGTGATGGTATGGGGTGCCATTGTTTACGCGTCTCGGTCACCTCTTGTTCGCATTGACGGCACTTTCAACAGTGGACGTTACATTTCAGATGCGTACGACCCATGGCTGCACCCTTCATTCGATCCCTGTGAAACCCTACATTTCAGCAGGATAATGCACGACCGCATGTTGCAGGTCCTGTACGGGCCTTTCTGGATAAAGAAAATGTTCGAGTGTTGCCGTGGCCAGCACATTCTCCAGATCTCTCACTAATTGAAAACGTCTGGTCAATGGTGGCCGAGCAACTGGCTCGTCACAATACGCCAGTCACGACTCTTGGGGAACTGTGGTATCGTGTTGAAGCTGCATGGGCAGCTGTACCTGTACACGCCATCCAAGCTCTGTTTGACTCAATGCCCAGGTGAATCAAGGCCGTTATTACGGCCAGAGGTGGTTGTTCTGGGTACTGATTTCTCAGGATGTATGCACCCAAATTGCGTGAAAACGTAATCACATGTCAGTTCTAGTATAATATATTTGTCCAATGAATACCCGTTTATCACTACATTTCTTCTTAGTGTAGCAATTGTAATGGCCAGTAGTGTACTACCGATTTGCTGTTGGCAATTAACAATGGCAAACAGAAGTGTAAACCAACAGTCCCCACCTTCCAATTCATTAAAGATCCGAAATATCACATATAAAACAACTCTCGTTGCCATTCACAGTACGAGTATAGTCTGTAATACACTGTCCAGTCTAATTAGTCTCACCACATGTCAAAAGCCCGTATAACCACCATTTGCAGCGTGGGGCGCTATGAAATGTGCGGGAAGAGAGCCAGTGAGGTTCTGCAAGGTACCGATAGGGGTAACAAGGATGTGGAACCATGCCGATTGCACTGCTGTGGTCAGCTGGGCTAGGTAGTTCGTTTCAGGATCCGTGGCCTGACACCCCAATTGAAGTGGCCCCGGAGATTCTCGACTGCGTTTAAATCCGCGCAATTGAATGCCCAACGGAATTTGGTAAACTCATCCTAGTGTTCTTCGAATTTCTACTGAGACTTGCGTGACGTACCGCGTTGTCCTGCTGGTAGATGCTATCGTCCCGAGTAAAAACAAACTGCATGTACGGCTGGACATAGTCCACAAGGATAGATGTATATTTGTGTTGATCAGTTGCGCCTTCCAGAATGACGAGATCACTGAGGGAACACCACGAAAACATTCCCCAGATCTCACCGTTCCCCTAGTCCAGCCTAGACCGTACCGACGACTGTTGCAGTGTGTTTACTTTCAGACGTTTCACGCCGTACACGCAATGGCCACCTGTCCGATTAAACGTGAATCATCTGAAAGGTCATCTGTCACCACCCAGTGGATTTGGTGGTTTCTGGTTTGTTGGTTTGTCCAGTTACGGTATTGACGAGCAATTTTCAGCCTTAGTTGCCGGTGAATAGCAATCAGCCTGAGTGCATAAAACAGGCATTTGCTGTAGAGGCGCTTACGCAGCAACTTTCGTTAAGGAAACACTTTTGGTAGCCCCTTGGTTCATCTGAGCGGTCAATAGATCAACAGCTACACGTCTATTTGCCTAAACATTTTTCTGCAGCCGTCGTTCACCCTGTTATCTATGGCCCGTGGTGCTCCACAGTTGCCTCAGCGCCGGTTTTGAATAGCGCCGTTTTGCCATGCACGTGATACTTTTAGCACAGCCGCACCCGAACAGTTTCCGTTTCGGAAATGCTTCCACGCTTGGCTCGTAAGCCAATGATCATGCCCTTTAGGACGTCAAATATGTCGTTCCGATTCCGCATTACAGTGACAGCACTCTTTTTCCGCATTCTCCCAAGACGCTTTATATACCCACCACTGGTATTGCTGACACTGTGAGTGACTATTGCACGTTGACGTCGGATTTATACGGTGGCTATATTAATATGACTGGACCGTATAGTTTTGAAATTTACGCTCCTTTCCGAAGCAAAAGCTAGTTTTTCACGCATCCCATTGTTTACGAAGTCGCACTTCTAGAACTGTGTATCATACAGTCATATAATTTTGCAAGTACATTCGGTGGTATACGTGGATACTGTATGCAAAATTCGTTGCGAGTGGAGTAACTTGTGACGAAATATAAATTAGAACGCCATGCGTGGTGCTGAAGTCATATAAAAATGTAGTTGGCTCTGTATACACGCAGTTGTTCTGCCTCCTGAACTCATGACGCAGCTGGTGAGGCAGGTAGTTTATCAGAGTGTGACAAGCAGGAAGGGGGGGCAGGGGGGGCGGTAAGTTACGAAGCGGTGACTAGAACGTGCGGGTTGTTGATGCCCTAGCGTTGGAAGCGAGTTCCGGAGCTGGTCAGGTGGGTGATACTGGATGTGCGTTGCCTGTGCGTTTTGTGGCGGCCACTACTCCAGCGGGTAATACGAAGGAAGTGTGTGAATCTACACGCTGTGGAACTAGTCGTGCTCTTCCTATGCTCCGTGTTAAAGGTACTGATATCTGTTGCATTCTGCGATGTATAATAGTGAGCTATAGGGAGTACATATAAGAGCGGTTGGAGTGTGCGGAGTTCTGTCGTCATTGCTTGGAGAAGGCATTATTTCCTAACTGGTTTTGGAATTCAGATTAACTCATGTTACCTGACTGTTCTATAATGCATGTGAAGCTGAACGCTGTTAGTTATTATAGCAACTAGAAGAAGAACTGAACTCCTTTGATAATAACATTCGCCATTTCTGCGTGTTAGTAATAACATGTTCTAGCTTTGTTGCTGGCATGTACTAAAGATCTGTGACATGTAGGAAGAGGTGTAGCGCGATACAAGTGATACTGTTCATCTAAAAGCTCATATGATCATGATAATTTCCGAAGTTGGAGTTTCATCTGTTGATAGGAAAAGGTTTTAAACTTTGCCTTAATCTGGTTTTTAACTTCAATAGTTACAGCCCATTAGTTTTCTTAGTAACCTGATATTAAAATTTACTGGCCAGTTTTCTCCTTGGAATATAGGGTAATTTTGTTCTCTGTTAGTACGAAGTTCAAATGGCTCTAAGCACTATGGGACTTAACATCTGAGGTCATCAGTCCCCTAGAACTTAGAACTGCTTAAACCTAACTAACCTAAGGACATCACACACATCCCTGCCCGAGGCAGGATTAGAACTTGCGACCGTAGCAGCAGCGAGGTTCCGGACTGAAGCGCCTAGAACCACTCGGCCACAGCGGCTGGCTACTACGAAGTCTGTTGGTGTAACTGCATGAACAGTTTGGGAAAGCCATGTTTGTGGGAATTACTCACTTTCTTGGAGTTAATGTCATTGTGACTAGTGATTATAATGTTGAGTCACATTAGTTACACCTGTGTGATGTCGTCTTACGTACTGAACCTTAGAGATATATATACTGTATGATCAAAAGTATCCGGACACCTGGCTGAAAATGACTTACAAGTTCGTGGCGCCTTCCATAGGTAATGCTGGACTTCAATGTGGAGTTGACCCACCCTTAGTCTTGATGACAGCTTCCACTCTCGCAGGCATACGTTCAATCAGGTGCTCGAAGGTTTCTCTGGGTATGGCAGCCCATTCTTCACGGAGTGCTGCACTGAGGAGAGGTATCTATCTCACTCGGGGAGGCCTGACACGAAGTTGGCGTTCCAAAACATCCCAAAGGTGTTCTATCAGATTCAGGTCAGGACTCTGTGCAGGTCAGTCCATTACAGGGATGTTATTGCCGTGTAACCACTCCACCACAGGCCCTGCAATGTGGACAGGCGCTAGATCGTGTTGAAAGATGCAATCGCCATCCCCGAATTGCTCTTCAACAGTGGGAAGCAAGAAGGTGCTTAAAACATCAACGTAGGCCTGTGCTGTGATAGTGCCACGCAAAACAACAAGGGGTGCAAGCCCCCTCCATGAAAAACATGACCACCATAACACCTCCGCCTGCGAATTTTACTGTTGGCACGACACATGCTGGCAGATGACGCTCAGCGGGCATTCGTCATACCCAGACTCTGCCATCGGATCACCACATTATGTATCGTGATTCGTCACTCCACACAACGTTTTTCCACTGTTCAATCGTCCAATGTTTACGCTTCTTACACCAAACGAGGCGTCGGTTGGCATTTACCGGCGTGATTTGTGGCTTATGAGCAGCCGCTCGACCATGAAATCCAAGTCTTCTCACCTCCCGCCTAACTGTCATAGTACTTGCAGTGGATCTAGACGCAGCTTGGAATTCCTGTGTGCTGGTCTAGATAGATGTCTGCTTATTACACATTACGACCCTCTTCAGCTGTCGGCGGCCTCTATCAGTCAACAGACGAGGTCGGCCTGTACGCTTTTGTACTATACGTGTCCCTTCACGTTTCCACTTCACTATAACATCTGAAACAGTGGACCTAAGGATGTTTAGGAGTGTGGAAATCTCGCGTACAGACGTATGACACAAGTGACACCCAATCATCTGACCGCGTTCGAAGTCCGTGAGTTCCGCGGAGCGGCCCATTCTGCTCTCTCGCTGTGTCTAAAGACTACTGAGGTCGTTAATATTATGGAGTACATGGCAGCAGGTGGCAGCAGAATGCACCTAATATGAGAAACGTATGTTTTGGAGGGGGGGGGGGGGGTATCCGGATGCTTTTGATCAAATAGAGTAATTGTCACTGGTGGCTGTACTCCGACATCGAGTCTATAAAACTAATGGTCTCTCTAAAGTATTCCTGGTTACGGTATCTGTGTGGAATGTTGTACTTAAGTACATTTATTTATTTCCGGTTTAGCCAGCCGTTCTTGCGTAGTAATGATTTATTATACCGGGTTATTACAAATGATTGAAGCGATTTCACAACTCTACAATAACTTTATTATTTGAGATGTTTTCACAATGCTTTGCACACACATACAAAAACTCAAAAATTTTTTTTAGGCATTCACAAATGTTCGATACGTGCCCCTTTAGTGATTCGGCAGACATCAAGCCGATAATCAAGTTCCTCCCACACTCGGCGCAGCATGTCCCCATCAATGAGTTCTAAAGCATCGTTGATGCTTTTGATCAAATAGAGTAATTGTCACTGGTGGCTGTAGTCCGACATGGAGTTGATGCGAGCTCCCAGTTCTGGCACGTTTCTTGGTAAAGGAGATTTAAACACTGAATCTTTCACATAACCCCACAGAAAGAAATCGCATGGGGTTAAGTCGGGAGAGCGTGGAGGCCATGACATGAATTGCTGATCATGATCTCCACCACGACCGATCCATCGGTTTTCCAATCTCCTGTTTAAGAAATGCCGAACATCATGATGGAAGTGCGGTGGAGCACCATCCTGTTGAAAGATGAAGTCGGCGCTGTCGGTCTCCAGTTGTGGCATGAGCCAATTTTCCAGCATGTCCAGATACACGTGTCCTGTAACGGTTTTTTCGCAGAAGAAAAAGGGGCCGTAAACTTTAAACCATGAGATTGCACAAAACACGTTAACTTTTGGTGAATTGCGAATTTGCTGCACGAATGCGTGAGGATTCTCTACCGCCCAGATTCGCACATTGTGTCTGTTCACTTCACCATTAAGAAAAAATGTTGCTTCATCACTGAAAACAAGTTTCGCACTGAACGCATCCTCTTCCATGAGCTGTTGCAACCGCGCCGAAAATTCAAAGGGTTTGACTTTGTCATCGGGTGTCAGGGCTTGTAGCAATTGCAAACGGTAAGGCTTCTGCTTTAGCCTTTTCCGTAAGATTTTCCAAACCGTCGGCTGTGGTACGTTTAGCTCACTGCTTGCTTTATTCGTCGACTTCCGCGGGCTACGCGTGAAACTTGCCCGCACGCGTTCAACCGTTTCTTCGCTCACTGCAGGCCGACCCGTTGATTTCCCCTTACAGAGGCATCCAGAAGCTTTAAACTGCGCATACCATCGCCGAATGGAGTTAGCAGTTGGTGGATCTTTGTTGAACTTCGTCCTGAAGTGTCGTTGCACTGTTATGACTGACTGATGTGAGTGCATTCCAAGCACGGCATACGCTTTCTCGGCTCCTGTCGCCATTTTGTCTCACTGCGCTCTCGAGCGCTCTGGCAGCAGAAACCTGAAGTGCGGCTTCAGCCGAACAAAACTTTATGAGTTTTTCTACGTATCTGTAGTGTGTCGTGACCATATGTCAATGACTGGAGCTACAGTGAATTTATGAAATCGCTTCAATCATTTGTAATAGCCCTGTTCATCTTTTTAATCAAGTTAAATTTATTTTCTCTTAATATAAATCAGAGCTAAAAATTTCTGTTCAATTGGAGGTCACGTTTTTCCTTAGCGGAACTGAGTTCATGAAACTGATTGTGAAACAGAAATGTTAAATTTGGGAATTATAGTAATAAGTGCTTTGTTAAAGACGCAACTCCAGGCTCAATCGGTCGCTCAACCCATTATCCTAACAGTCTTGTTACACCGCTACGTAGTGAGCCATAAACATATTCCCTTTTATTAATTTGCGACGAGTGTCAGAAAGAAAGAGTTTCGAAAATGTTTGAAATTAAGTTTGTTGGAGGTCGCTAAGTGCTCTCGTTCACAGTTATTGGATGAGTACATTCTGGGTATCTGCTCACAGTGAGCTGTGCTGCCTCAAGACACCCACAGTTTCTACGATACTCGAGTTATTGTGTGAAACCGTTAACATAAGATTATATCTCTTAATGAATATATTATGACAGTTTTCACATTTTTAAATTAACTCAGTGATTATATGATATACTGAAAATCAAATTTTTTGTCTCTCTGGAAGCTGTCAGACATGTAACCTGCAAGGGAGGCTGTGAACCACTTCAGCCATTTATTAATACAGCGTGTCCCAGGGCGATGATCAACGTTCAGGTATTTGACACAAACGATAATTCGAAGCACAAAAATGTAGTAAACATGGGCTTTAAAATGCATACCGTACTCTAAGTGATATGAGCACCTCTTCATGTTCGATACTGTGAAAACAAATCTCTTCTACAGCAAGTTCCTTGCTTTCCATATTTCTAGAGGTGGTAATATAGACCAAAGTAAGAAAATAACGTCCAGTAAATATGGGGAGCAAAGATCTTGCAGTAGAAGATATTTCTTTCGATGCTGAAGATGAAGAAATGGTCATAGCTCTTAACATATGCATGTGAGAGGTAGTCTTTACTAGACTTTCTTGCTTCGAATGATCGTTTCTGTCATTCCTGAATACTGATCATCCTTCATGGGTCGCTCTGCACAGATGATTCCGAATGAAAGTAGATTCTAATGTTGTACCAGAGAAATTCTGCTTTAAGTACTACACTAAAACGCCAAAGAAACTGGTTAAAGCATGCGTATATCAATACAGACATATATAAACAGGCAGAATACGGCGCTGCGGTCCGCAATGCCTATATAAGACAGCAAATGTCTGGCGCAGTTGTTAGACCAGTTACTGCTGCTACTATGGCAGGTTATCAAGATTTAAGTGAGTTTGAATGTGGTGTTACAGGCGATGCACGAGCGATGGGACACAGCATCTCGAAGGTAGCGATGAAGGGGAGATTTTCCCGTATGGCCACTTCAAATGTGTACCGTGAATATTAGCAATCCAGTAAAAAATCATATCTCCGACATCGCTGCAGCGGAAAAAGATCCTGCAACAAAGGGTCTAACGACGACTGAAAAGAATCGTTCAACGTGGAAAAAGTGCAGCCCTTCCGCAAATTGCTTCAGATTCCAATGCTGGGCCATCAACAAGTGTCAGCGTGCAAGCCATTCAACGAAACAACACCGATATGGGCTATCGGAGCCGAAGGCACATTCGTGTACCGTTCATGACTGCAGGACACAAAGCTTTACGCCTCGCCTGGGGCCGTCAACACGGACATTGGGCTATTGATGTCTGGAAACATGTTACCTCGTCGGACGAGTCTCGTTTCAAATTGTATGGAGCGGATGGACGTGTACGGGTATGGAGACAACCTCATGAATCCATGGATCCTGCATTCAGCAGGGGACGTTCAAGTTGGTGGAGTCTCTGTAACGTTGTGGGACGTGTGCAGCTGGAGTGATATGGGATCCCTGATACGTCTATACAGGGTGAGTCACCTAACGTTACCGCTGTATATACTTCGTAAACCACATCAAATACTGACGAACCGATTCCACAGACCGAACGTGAGGAGGGGGGCTAGTGTAATTGTTTAATACAAACCATACAAAAATGCACGGAAATATGTTTTTTAACACAAACCTACGTATTTTTAATGGAACCACGTTAGTTTTATTAGCACATCTGAACATATAAACAAATACGTAATCAGTGCCGTTTGTTGCATTGTAAAATGTTAATTACATCCGGAGATATTGTAACCTAAAGTTGAAGCTTGAAACCTCCGACGTTCAGTTGCGTGTTGTAACAAACACGGGCCACGGTCGGCGAGCAGCATCTGCAGGGACATGTTTACGATGACGACCGTGTTTACGAGTGTGGCTGTAGTGCACTGTTGTGGTTTGGTCTAGCTGTCGCAGTGTCCGCATGTAGCGCTTGCTGCTATTGTTATTCTGCATTCGTCTCCACACGCAGACCAACTGTAGTACACCGTGTTACCAGACGTCTGTGATAGTGTAGTGTTGTAGGAACTGTGACCATGTCGTATTCGAACTCTGAAAAGGCGGAGTTGATACTCATCTATGGCGAGTGTCGACGAAATGCAGCTGAAGTCTGCAGGGTGTATGCAGAACGGTACCCGGACAGAGAGCATCCAACGTGCCGCACATTGCAAAACATCTACCGCCAACTGTATGCAACAGGTATGGTCGTAGCACGCAAACGGCTCCGTAACTGGCCCGTCACAGGAGAAGCGGGTGCATTTGGTGTGTTAGCTGCTGTTGCCATGAACCCACACATGAGTACACGGGACATTGCGAGAGCCGGTGGACAGTCAAAGTAGTGTCACGCGCATACTGCATCGTCACCGCTTTCACCCGTTTCATGTGTCGCTACATCAGCAATTGCATGGTGATGACTTTAATCATCGAGTGCAATTCTGTCAATGGGCATTAACAGAGAATGCGTTGCAGTTCTACCTGTTTACCGATGAAGCGGGTTTCACAAACCACGGGGCAGTGAATCTACGGAACATGCATTACTGGTCCGTGGACAATCCTCGCTGGCTCTGACAGGTAGAGCGACAGCGACCGTGGACTGTAAATGTATGGTGCGGAATCATTGGCGACCACCTCATTGGTCCTCACTTCATTGCAGGGACCCAAACAGCTGCAACATACATTGCGTTTCTACAGAATGATCTGCCAACGTTGATCGAAAATGTCCCACTGGAAACGCGTCGACGTATGTGGTATCAGCATGATGGTGCACCTGTACATTCCGCAATTAACACTAGGCTGATCCTTGACAGGATGTTCGACGGGCGTTTCATAGGACGTGGAGGACGCATAAATTGGCCAGCCCGTTCTCCTGATGTTACAAATCTGGACTCCTTTCTGCGGGGTATGTTAAAGGAGAATGTGTACCGTGATGTGCCTACAACCCCAGAGGATATGAAACAACGTATTTTGGCAGCCTGCGGCGACATTACACCAGATGTACTGCGGCGTGTACGACATTGTTTCGCCAGAGATTGCAATTGTGTGCAGCAAATGATGGCCACCACATTGAACATCTATTGGCCTGACATGTCGGGACACACTCTATTCCACTCCGTAATTGAAAACGGAAACCACGTGTCTACGTGTACCTCTCCCCTCATGGTAATGTACATGTGCGCCAGTGAAAAAGACCAATAAAAAGGTGTTAGCATGTGGACGTAATGTGCTGTTCCAGTATCTTCTGTACCTAAGGTCCATCTCCGTTCCCTTTGGATCCCTGCGTAATTCGGTGCTCTCCGATACACACGATCGAACAGCGAAGGAGTGGTACTCAAGCGTCAACTTTAGATTACAATATCTCCGGACGTAATTAACATTTTACAATGCAACAAACGGCACTGATTACGTATTTGTTTATATGTTCAGATGTGCTAACAAAACTAACGGGGTTCCACTTTAAAAAAACGTAGGTCTGTGTTAAAAATCATACTTCCGTGCATTTTTTTGTGGTTTGTGTTAACCCATTACACTAGCCCCTCTCCTCACGTTCGGCCTGTGGAATCGATTCGTCAGTTTTTGATGTGGTTTACGAAATATATCCAGCGGTAATGTTAGGTGACTCACCCTGTATACGACTCTGGCAAGTGACACTTACGTAATCATCCTGTCTGATCACCTGCATCCTTTCATGTCTATTGTGCATTCCGATGGACTTGGGCAATTCCAGCAGGACATGCGACACCCCAGACGTCCATAATTGCTACAGTCTGCCTTCAGGAACACTCTTCTGAGCTTAAACACTTTCACTGGCCACCAAATTATCCAGACGTGAGATTTATTGAGCATATCTTGGATGCCTTGCAACATGCTGTTCACAAGAGATCTCCACCCCCTCGTATTCTTAGGGATTCATGGACAGCCCTGCAGGATTCATGGCGTCAGTTTTCTCTAGAAATACTTCAGATATTAGTCGCGTACATGCCACGTCGTATTGCTCGCAGAGACCCTAGTTGATATTAGGCAGGTGTACCAGTTTCTTTGGCTTTTCAGTGTATGTTACATGATGAAAGTTAGTGCCCTGGTAAATTTATTTCATTGGGTATTTGTTATTTGTTTGCTGAGCCACAGTGCAATACTCTCTCTCTCTTTCCAAGCATTAATCCCGACTTGCGAGGTCCGCTCTTATGGGTAAACGGACGTGGCACGTTAATTTTAAAGGGTGGGTGGATGCCCTTCCTGTCACCACCCTGTACCCCCAGGGATGGAATCAGTGTACCCCAGCTGTCTGCGTCTAGTGTAGGCCATGGAACAGCGCGAACGTGTTTCAAATGTCAGCGAGCCGTGTAACTGAGGCGGAACGTGGGGACCAGCCCAGTATTCACCTAGCGGGAGGTGGAAAACGGCCTAAAAACCACATACAGGCTGACCAGCGCACCAGCTCTCGCCGTTAGTCCACCGGGCGGATTTGATCTGGGGCCGGTGCGCCTACCGGAGTCTAGGAAGCAGCGCGTTAGTGCTCTCGGCTACCTTGGTAGATTGCCACAGTGCAATAATATCGTGATATTAATACGGTGATCATGTTTCACAAGTTATCCAAAAGCATGATATGTTTAATTTAGAAACACATCGTGCGTGGGGAAGGTGCGGCTCCATTGTCAAGTTCATAAACAAGGAAACCGCGATTTCCTATTTTCCACTAGTTCACATATTAACAACATAGACGGATATCTAAAAAAATCTATTTAGTATGTGAAGTATTGCGAAATACACTGACGTGACAAAAGTCGTGAGATATCTCCCAGTATCGTTACGGACCTTTCTTTTCACGGCATAATGCAGCAGCTAGACGTGGCATGGACTCAGCAAGTCTTTGCAAGTCGCCTATAGAAATATCGATTCATGCTGCCACTACAATCGTCCACAATTGCAGAAGTGTTGCTGGTGCAGGATTTTATGCACGAAAGGACCTCTTGATTACGTCCCATAAATTTTCGTCGGGATTCACGTCGGGCGATCTGCGTTACCAGGTCATTCTTCTTTTCCACCTTGAAATCATAGTCTCAAGATTTGACTGTCTAAATACTTTACTTCATATGTCACTCTCTCCTGTAATCATATAGTCTGCCAGTATAAATAGGACCATCTTTTTAAATGTTTCAGAGATGACAAACCTTTCATAATGTAACATTTTTATCCACTTGACATCTTGCGCGTGACTTCAGTGTAAAATAAATACATTTTACATGAAAAGATTTTAGGACCTGAAGATGACAGCATGCTCTGACACCGGTTGTCTTAAATAAAAAATATTTATGCGATCTTGGCTGTTGCGCGGTTTTAACAATTAAACAGATCGCCGTTCAGCTCTCGGAAAATGAGAAAATTTAACTCATTTTTGAAAACGTACTTGAAAACATCCGATGCGTATTTGTAAACGTCTGAGAGCTGACTCAATAATGTCTGTTCCACATTATTAAAGTCTTGTTTAGTGCTGGAAGATGGTTCATGGCTTGCAAACGCACCTCTTTCTTTATTGCCGCAGCGCATTACTATGATCCAATACCGAGTTCTATTCTCTGTCATAATCTTCAACTCCTATATTCTGGAAATCTTCCATAAGATCTGTTAACAGTTTGTCTTTCAAAACAAATGATTTCCTAACTCGGTTGTTTGCCTTCCTTTTTTTGTGCAAAATAAACAGGTTCAAAAATATATGTCAAAATTTGCTTTTTATTTGCTCTTCATTTGGTGGCTCTCTGATGATTATTTCTGCCCTGAATCCATTTTTTTTTTTTTTAGGTTTCCGTACTGTTTATCTGTTAATTTCAATTACGGTTACAAAATTTTATGCTCTCTGATCTCAGGGCTTCGTTTTTGTCATACGCCCGCCGGATATTATATCTACCGCTGCGCTTTTTTGAAATGTTCACGCTGGAAGCAAATTAAATAATTTGTGTATTAAAGCAGTCAAGTCGTTATTTTTGTAACCATTCCAATTAATAGTTTACATTGTTTTATTATTTAAAACTCCACGTGCCAGTTTAGTAAGTTTTCACTATAGCTGTCAATGCAAATTTTAAACAATGGCCACATAGGTGTGAAGCTAATGTCTTACGGCAAACGTATATAAACTTTGAAACTTTGCGTCAGTTCTTTGAACGCATGCTGTTCTGTGGTTCGTCTTTCTTCGCTCATGCTAATAACCACTTTTTATGAAACAGTGACAGTGGCTTGTACTGTATAAAAAACACATAAATGTTAGTGTGTTTTAATGAGAGCTCGAACTACGTGAAGCCTCATCGGAGACGTTGCAGTATGAACTGAGTCCAAAACTATGAGTCATGGAATTCCCACTGCTTTACTGCTTTTCTGCAACTTCATTACTGCAGCGCCGCCAAGCGGGTGGCATGTATAAACACACTGCGAAACGATTGTGTATTGTGTACATGTGATGAAGATGCACAGTCACAATGCAAATGATAACGTCCCTCGGAGCTTATTGTGGCAGTACAAAAATGGAAAACTAACCTCTGTCCGAACAGGTCCAATGGTAACGACCGACTGCCGTGCCACCCTAAGCCCATAGGGCCACTGGATGCGCATATGGAGGGGTATGTGGTCAGCACACTGCTCTCCAGCCGGTACTTCTCAGTCATATAGCTCCCAATTGACCTCGCAAGAGCTGAGTGCACCCCGCTTGCCAACAGCGTTCAGCAGACAGATCACCCATCCAAGTGCTAACCAAGCCTGACAGCGTGTAGCTTCGGTGATCTGACGGGAACCGGCGTTTCCACTGAGGCAAGGTCCTTGGTTTAAAATACGGAAAGGCGTGTTATAATGTGGTATGAACGGTTTCTTTTCTTTTTTTAGGCAGCATGATGTCGATAAAACAGGGTGCTGAAAACCTACTCTCTTACTGCAAACCGGATTAGAATAGTATATACTGGCAGATTTGTATAAGAAATCAAAAGCAAAATAGTTTAATATAAGTCATTGTCACCACCAATGAATGGAACAGGAAATGAGGGAACTAAAGGGCTGTTGTTCTTTGTCTAGGACAGAGAATCAGCACATTGGCCTACGAATCACTGATAATGCAGCACTGTAGCCGAAAGTAATGGAACATCTGCTAGCTGCAGGTTAATGTATGCACATAAATAAGAAGTAAGCAACACAGGTGGACATGCTGGACGACTCAACGCTACAGCCGGGAGAAAGACTCTAGAAGGGATATCCTGGATGTTAACTAATACCGTAAGTGAGAAACCTCAGGGAATGGGTAGAGGAAAGTTATCTCGTTTCTTTCCTTTTGTTTCGAGATTTCCAGCTGGGTTCTACAGGTATTTTTTCTTTACAAATGTTGGTTGTTTTGGTAAATGTTAAGTCGAAGCGTTCTTATGTCTAACTTCGTCGCCAAGGAGCTAGTAAATAAACAAATCCTTTTAGTATTAAGAACACAATAAAATGTGGAAGCTTACTCAAAGTTGTTTTTTGTTCTTCCTTCCTTCCCCCCCCCCCCACACACACACACCTCGGGAATCGAATCGGCAACTTCCAAGAGGGGCGCCATCGAACAAGCGTGCATTAGCGACCTCAGTTGGAGAGCAACGTGTTGGGTCTCACTTCCAGTCACGGGCGTATTCTTATTGGACTAGCGTTCACTGTACATTTCTGACTAATATGTGTTCTAATCAGCATATGGCGAACATGCGCCTATCGTATGAACTTGCAAATTGTAATCCGTTTGAAGCCAGACGTTTGTATGCTGAAAGACTCCCTAAGAGACACTTGCCGATCACTAAGACCTTTCAAAGAATATACGAATGTTTTGTGGTGACAGACTCTTTTGAGAAAAGGTAACTGCGCTATGGAAGACCAAATAGAGTTAGGACACCTGATTTAAAGGTTCGAAAACTTCATTAATTGAAGGCAATAATGATAACAGCACCAAAAAAATAGTAGTTATGTGACTGTGGAAAGTTACAACAGTTAATTCTGTATCTGTATGATTTTCAGAGAGTAAAGGGTCTCACTGAAACAGATTTTCATTCCAGGAAAACTTTTTGAACTAGGTTACAGGGAATGTTTTCTCTGGACCAACAATTTCTGTCTACCATACTATCCACTGAAGAAGCAAAGTTTACCAGGAATGAACTGCAGAATTTTCACAACGCTCATGTATGGTCAGATAAAAATACACTTTTAGTTATGGAAACAAAGTATCAACAACAGTTTAGCATTCATGATTGGCCTGGCGTAACTGGAGACGGATTAAATGACCTTTCATTTTCCATGGAACACTGGAGCATCATGCTGTGAATTTTTAATAGAACATTTAAATATTTTGCTGGAACATGTTCCACCATACGTCAGAACATGCGGTTCATGCACGATGGGGCACCATCTCATTTTGTTCTGCAAGCAAAAAGTCAGCATTCGCTAAATAAATGGATGGTTTTTGGGGCAGAAACATTTTGGCCTGCTCGCTCTCCTGATCTCAGTTCACTGACCTTTTATTTTTGGGGGTATTTAAAGACGATATTGTATTCAATACCTGTTGAAAATGTTGTCAGTCTTCGTCAGCGTGTTTAAGAAGGATTTCACCATTCAGCAGACACCTGAAATATTGGAGCGAATAAGATAGTCCTTGACGCTATGTTTAGAAGCTAGTGTTAGAGCTAAAGGTAGACATTTTGAGCATCATTTAAAGAAATACCTATGTTCCAGATCTGTAAATTTGAAAACAAAGCAAAACAACTAAGGCCACAAACGTGTCTGTCATATGTACACATGAACGTTTATGGTTCTCTTTAAGTTCTCCACCCATTCCCAGGCTTCTCCCATATTAGTTAAGACGCTGCACACATTTTAATACTTGCAAGCAGAACAGATCTTTTTTCAGAATAAATGTTGACTAATCTTCAAGAATGTAAACATCACACTTAATTTTGACTATATTAAAATGAGTATGAAAATCGTAAATAAACTCACGAAGCCGACTACAATCGGCTTAAAGCCTCAGAAAGTACGTGGCAAAGTACGTGGATATCGTCACAGTCACTTTCTTTTGAACTTAAGCGCAGCAGGTAACAATACCCTTAAAGGATTTTCGACGTTGCACTTACATTTTATCATTATACATTAACAATAGCAGGAGCCTGGATATTAGTTTGACTACATTTTCCTATTCGTATTGCAAAAATCACCACCCCATTTAGCAACTGGTAAAAGTGGAAGTAACAGCATTAAAAATAGCAGTTCCTCAGTTGATAGCATGCCATTCTTCTGCTAATAAATGTCAGCGACTAGGAGAGCTAGCATGTACACAGCTGTCAAAGTTTGCTTTTCTGTCTTATTGTGTTTCGAGAGGACATAGCCGCTTTCCTTCTCCAGCCTTCCCTTATCCGACGTTATGCTCCTTTTCTAGTGACCTCGTTGTCGACGGGACATTAAACACTAATCTCCTACTCCAATAAGTAGAAACAGTATCTGGCACTCCCCGTGATGCGCCAGGAGCAGGAGCGAGGCGAGCTGGTGACTGCTATAATCGCCGATTACAGTTACAGGTAAGAAGATGTTTTTACATTTAAACATCCATGGTATATATTTTTGCTGCTGTTTGAGTTGCGAGCATACTTCATACTTGTAAAACGTACCATTAACCCTGGGGAATTTAAGACATTAACGGCTGCTAGTGTGACAGGCGCCAGGTTAGAATTTCACAGGGGCTGGTCAGCTACACGCTACACTTCTGTAACTTCGCAGCAACAGCGATTACTGGTGCAAAATCCAATTCCTCTCTCGCTTCCGCTAGAGAAAGTGGAAGTGGACTACGTAGCTGTTAAAGGCAGCTGATAATCGTGTAGCGCCTACGATTATTTAGCTCGGTTCTAAAGACACATGTCTTGTTCTTTCGCGCACTACAGAGTTGAAAGTGTTCAAATATAAATCAGAGTACAAATTTTAGTTTATTAGTGTTTTCGTGCATATTATTATTTATTCATTATAGTTTTAGTGAACAGGTATATGTTTAATGCTTTTGAATTAATTAAGTAAGCGTGAAGTTAGATTGCTGAAGCAATATGGACGAAGTATCGATCTCCTCAACAGATACAAACATATCAGATTGTAAATATGTGCTAGAAGGTCTGCAGAAATACCAGTCTGCAGGATTTAATTTGAGAGGAAAAGTAACATGAACAAACATGGACGGCCTACACTAAATCTTCCACATTTAAATGCAGATACTAAATACCATAGCATGTTTTCAGTGATCTGGGTACTCCTCTTATAAATGATTATGTGGCTGTAAAGAGACACAAAAATTGTAATATCGGCCAGGTCAAAATCTCTACTCCTGTGGTCTCGAAAAGCAGTACCTGAAGCATCAAAACTAACGAAATTCATTTTGGCCATTCCTGCAACCAATGCTTCGGCAGAAAGACCATTTTCGGCGTTGAGTAGAATCAAAAGTTATCTTCGAAATACACATCCCACACTCAACTTTCTCGCCTTGTTTTGGTGTCCACTGGATAACGATTGCTCAAATCCGTAAATCAACAAGTGTCATTCTACGACTCCATGTCTGAAGAACCGCAGAACTGACCTCTAATATAAATCAAACTTTGAGTACTGGAGCTTTTAATATCATCCTTACTCATATATGTATAGTATCAGGTATTTTCCGAGTATCCGATATCGGTCAGTATGCCTAATCTTTAGGAGGTTGGGCTTGTACTTTAATAGACGGCATACAACGTTATTCAGTGTAATACTAGGGCGTGATGTGACGCAATAATAGATAATCGTAAACAATAACGTAATAATAATAATAATAATAATAATGATAATAACCGAAATAATCGTAAACAATAACATAATAATGTTAACAATGTCAATAATAATAATAACTCTAACAACAATACTGTTACTTTCAACAAATTTTTAAAGCGATTATAGTTACGAATACGTGATGCCTCGCCACTGGCCAGAAACCACTTCGTCACTCATCAAGAGGATATTAATTTGCGACTCAGCACAGCACGGCACAAGAGTCACTTCGCAGTTGCTACATACGCAATGTTAGATCGCTGAGGCTGGCAGCGGCTGGGCACGAAACACGAACGGACCGAAGTCGACCGACTTGTTCTGGCTTCTGCCGATCCGGAACTAGGGAGCTTTAGTTCATCTCTTTATGAACAGACTATAGTTACGTACAATAGTAGCTAAAGCGAGTCAGTGTCATATTTTTTGGGAGTGCAGGAGAAAAGAAAGTGGATTATTTTCCATCACATTTTTTATAGGTTTTAAATCCTCATATGTCGTGGAAAGTGATTTCAGAGAGTTTACCAATATTCTTACAAAAAAGGATTGGAATTAAATCGAAGCAAAATATCGAAAATTTCCTAATAAATCATCAGGCTTATCCTTTCCGACAAAATCATTTATGTATTGACTTTACTGTATTTGTATTTAGTGTTGTCTAAAGCAATAAATGTATAAAACGTAACATTTTTATAGGTCTTTCACTCTACACTACTACATTCAAACCTGTCAAAGAGAGTAGAACTGTATCAGCTGTCAAAAACATATTTCAAGTTAAACGTTAAGGAATTTTTATATCACGTCGTTTAACGGTTCAGATCACAATATTTTAACAATAATTAACTACTGGTTTCGGCTGAACAATGAGCCATCTTCAAATATGAAACGTTACGTGAAGTGAAAAACAGTGTAAAGGACACTGGTAAATTTAACAAGAGGTAAATCAAGGCAAACACATACCAATTAATAAAATGAGGGCAGTGTCACACCGCTGGGTGAACTGAATATACACTGCACTCATTTTATTAATTGGTATGTATTGTCCTTCATTTACCTCTTGTTAAATTCACCCGTGTGGTTTATACTATTCTTCACCTCCTCGTGCAATTATCTGTAACATTACAGATCTGAAGATGGCTGATTGCTCATCAGAAACGAGTAGTCAATGATTCCCAAAACAACGCGATCTGGAACAGGATTTTATATCAAAAAATCTTTAACGTTTAACTCTTTCATAGATCGCATATCTCCACCCTGACCAGACAGAAAATAACATTTGAAGTTGTTGAAATTGTAGTAACTTAGTATATGTAATATGTAAACGCAGGTCTACCCGAAACAGAAAGAATTGTCACGTGGTCCATGAGGCAAACAAGTTTGGAGACCTCTGCATTACAGGAAGCGAGTATCTGCGAACGTAGTTATCCGGACGAGGCGGAGCAGGAAGTTCATGCATTATAGCACTGAGGACAGCATAATTCCTCATTCACGGGAAGTACGGTATTATAGATTAATTATTTGATTACTAGCAAGAAGAGAAATCTAAATTATCTTAATGACGTGAGCCTAATCAATGATCGCTGATTCGTTGCAAAGAGCGTGATGCATGGTCGTGAATTGGTATTTTAAAGCCTGTAAGATCTTTACAATGCAGTGATTTTTATAAGGTATCGGATATCGTGTGATAAATTTAGAATAAATGCAGGTTCTATTATTGACCATGCGATATGCATTTAAGGCTGATGTAATATCGGCTGATCAATGACACCACCATATTAGCATCGTCCAGCTTAAATAGTTGCTCATCAAGAAAAAAAGCTGCAAAAGTATTTACGTTGTTAATCTATGAAGTAGAAAAACTAGGAGGTAACCACCTTATAGGCGTTGTGACAGGAACAAAATCCCAATTGTTAACCAGAGCTTCCTCATTCCACAAATATTTATAATATTATCTGAGCGTTGATAAGGCTGTGTAGATCTTTCACCAGCTATGTATATATCACCAGCCAGGTGGAGCCTGGGATCTGGGTTTGCTGTCAGTAAGGGACGTCGATTCCTGTCCGGGCGAAATGTATAGTGCTTGACGTCTTGGACTCAGAAAAGTGGTGCAGACAAGATATAAGGTGATATTAGCGAATGTGTGTGCTCGGCCACGATGGCGTTAGAAGAGATTGTGTCAGTTGTGTTCCGTGCAAAATTTCGGTTGTGCAGACGCTTGTTTCAGGCTGAGTTTCATTTTAAATTGTTCAAGTCGTTACACTGCCGTAACAGAGAGGCTGCTACAGGGCCAGTATGTTAAACCCAAAAGGATTTGTATTTTATTGTTAGCTAGCTGTACATGGTCACACTTTGCTATGACCCAGTTCACTTAAATGGAAAATAAAGAAAAGAGAAAGAACATGTATGGGTATTGATAAACGTCCTAATCTCCTGCTCTTTCCTATCTCTGTCCATCTCTCCCACCCCCTTCCTTTGTCCCTCTCCTCCTCCTTTCCCCACTCTGTGTCCATCGCCTCCTCCCCTCTCTCTGTCCATCTTCTCTTCCCCCTCTCTCTGTCCATCTCCTTCTGTCTCCTCTCTACCTCCCTCTGCACCCCCATTTCTCTGTCCATCTACTCCTCAGTTCTATCTCCATCTCCTCTTCCACCTCACTCTGCCCATCTCTTTCTTCCTGTGTGTTCATTTCCTTCCACCAGTCAGTCCATATTCTCTTCTCACCTCTCTCTGACCCAGAGCCTTGTTTATTGTTACTGCAACTTCAGAAACTGTAGGAGTATTGTAATCATAAACCAGTAGGCCATAACTACAATTTTCCTGTTTTATGTCAGCCTGTACAAAATCATCCTCTCCACTGGCTTCTACCCTGACCTGTGGAAGACTTCCCACATCATGTTGTTCCTTAAACCTAACAAAGCCCCTTCCGACAAGGCCCCCTATCGCCCCATCTGCCTCAACTCCATGTTCAGTAAGGTCTTTAAGTCCATTCTCTCCTGCCATATCCATCACCACCTAACACAACGTATTTCCTTCTCCTATGCAGTGTGGTTTCCAGCCTTCCTTCTCCGCCAATGACCAGCTTCTTAACCTCACCCACCTCCTCTTCCTCTAACTTAACTCCCGTCATCACTCTGCTACTTTTGTTTCCCTTGACCTACAGAATGCCTAAACCATGTATGGCATTGCAGGTTCCTTTTCAGGCTTCAGACTTATGTCCTTCCAATCAACTTCATCTGTCTCATTGCATTCTTCCTCTCCTGCCGTCCTTCCTGTACCTTCTACCCAAATGCAGATGTGCCACAGGGCTCTGTCCTTTCTCCTCTCCTATATCCCCTGAATACCTCTGATATGCCCAAATCACACCTACCCATCCATCTCCTTCAATATGCTGATGACACTGCCTTGCTTGCCCTCTATCCTATCCTTCAACGGTCCCAGTGCTCCCTCCTAACCCACCTAAATCAGTTTACCACTTGGTGCAACCAGTGGCTCCTTCAATTCAATCCTTCCAAAACCCAGACAATCTTTATAGAACATACCACCCCATCTTTCTGGCACCATGATTTCTACCTCACCATCTATGATTGCCCTATTCAACTTACACCCACCTTGATATATCCTGGCCTCACCCTTCACTGTCACCTCACCTGGACTCCCCATCTCCTTACCATCCAACGCAAAGCCCACAGTAGACTCTGCCTCCTGAAACTCCTGTCCATCTGGACATGGGGATTGCACCTTTCCACCATCCTTCATACCTACAAATCCTTGAGTCATCCCATCCTTTGCTATATCAGTGTTGCCTGGATCTCCACCCCTCCTAAATTCTATAATCCTTGAACGCCATGCAATCTGCCTCACTTTCCATATCTGTCTTGCACCCCTCAAAAGGAGCCTCTATGACCTCCTTTCCTGCCAACATCTCCTCCTTCTCCCTGAACACATCTGTACACCAACCACAACCTCGATCCCCCTCACCTCCTGATGTCTCCTTTCCCCTCCACTCCCCACCTGCTGCTGCTCCTTTATTGATGTGTCCCACCCTCCTCCACCTCCACTCTCTGCACCTCCTCTCCCGAAGGAACTTCAAAAGTCTCCTCATCCCAGATGAAGTGCTTCACCCAGATATTTATCCTTTTTCCTACTCTGGCCCATCTCTTCCTCTCCCCTGCTCCCTTGGGTTCCCTCTCTTCCACTCCTGCTCTGCTGTTTCCTCACTCCATCCCCTGTCCTTCTCCTTTCCCAGCCCTTGCGCTCGCTCCCCATCTCCTGCTCCTTGGTGTGCTGCTGACTCCACCCCTTCCTCCCCATTCCTGCCCCCACCCTCTGTCTACCCCCAATCTCTCTTTCCTCTTTCCCTTCCCTCCTGGGCAACATTTCAAATTTTGATGCAGTTACTTTGTCGTGTTTTGGTGCTCACCTTGTATGTCACATAAGTGCAGTGTGTGCTCAGTATCATCGTCCCATACTGTGAACGCCGTTTTTAATTGTGCTATTTGTGCCACCAGTGTTTATGTGCTATGTCTTCATTGAGCACCATTTTAACTGTATGTGGATTTTATGTAAAAGTGCCTCATCAAATTATCCCTTTTTTGTTTATTTTAACTCCAATTATTTCCCCTTTCCATGTTTAAATTTCATCTTTGATCCCCATATTTTATGTATGTACGGTTCTCCTGCCCACATGGGGCATGGAAATGAAATGACAATACAGGAAAACCAAAAGTCGTAGCACTGTGTACAGCATGGCACTGTTCATTCAACAACGAGGGCATCTTGGGACAATGGTGCATATGCTGCACTTACGGAGGTGACAACTGTTCTCAAATTTCTTAGCAGCCATAACCTTACACACAAACCATCACTGCTGGGAAAGAAGATGTTGGCAGCTGAAGACAAGCTGTCTGATAGTTGCAATGGTAGAAACACTGGCGCAGATTCAGTAGTGAGATTTTCACAATGGCCACACATACGAAGGATCTTCGCATCTATGGAATGCCACTGGCGTTCGCAACAAGAAACATGGGCTACAAGACTTTATTTTCTGTCACAAGGTTGATATAGTCCTCTTGGCAGAGACTCGCCTACAGCCAAGTGAAAGTTTCAAATTTCTAAATAAGATGGGTTACTACTCTGACAGAGATGCACAAGATGGTGGAACAGCAATTTACCTTTGCTGTACTATTACTCACCAGCATGTCGACCTACTCAACCTACAGGAGCTGCAGGCGACAGCGATTTCAGTCTGGACGGATTAGGGAGAGGTCACTTTTGTGGTGGCATATCTTCGACCCACAATGCAGCTCATAGCACAAGACTTACACCATATCTTAGCACCAAACGCCAAGACGTTTATTGGCGGCGACTGGAATGTGAAGCATCCTACCTGGAATTCACGTACCACCAACCCTAGGGGACTGGTGCTGCATCACCTGGAATAGGACTCTGACCTGAAGATCTGGGGACCTTTCGAGCAGTATCACACTCCCTCCCCTAGCCATCGACAACCAGATGTTCATGACATTGTTATCATCCAAGGGTATGGGATTGATCCATGTCTTCTTACTATCAATGACTTATCATCGAACTATGGTACTGTTCTGGCGACGCTACCAAAGACCAGTCACCAACCGAACCAACGTGTTCGCCAGGAAAATAACTGAGGTACTTAAATAACAACATCGTGCCTACCCTGCAGGTTCAGACGCTGGCCCAAATCGATTATACCATCGATTCCTTAGCGCGGAAACTACAGAAGGCCCACAAAATGTCGTCTGTAACGGTTGTTGATGACTTCCAAACCCACGATCTGTTGCCTCCCCTACTTGAAGAACTACAGCTGCAGAAGAACCAGTTTTGGAAGCTATGGCAACAGACTCGCATCCCAGCTTCCCGCCGATGGGTGCATCTCCTGGAAAGGCAGTTTCGACGACGGTTACTGGACTGGCGAGTAGAAACGTGGGAGAATGAGATGTCCTCCTTTCTTTTGAAAACCATAAGAATGGCGTTTAGTGAAAAACTTGAGGGCCTATCCCACACCCAAACAATGGGTTCAGACTCCTCAGTGATTAACAGAAGACCCATTCACCAAAGCGGAAACATTCGTGGCGGCACTTGAGCGACAAATGGCGCTTCTGAGAGAGCCTCTGAACAGAGCCCAGAGAGAAAATGAATATGCCTTCATACAACTAGTCGATCGGATCATCACCATTCCCGAAGGGTTCTGTACCCATCTAAGTACACCTAGTGAAATTAGGACCATCCTCAGAAATCTAAATGGGAACAAGGCACAAGGTCAGTAACTTATACCTGAACAACTTATCACATAAACCATTGGTGCTCTTGACAAGAATTTACGATGGCTGTCTCTTGACGAAGTATTTCCCCACTAAGTGGAAGATCGCCAAGGTAGTTCCTATTTCCAAACCACAAAAGGACGTTACCGTGGCCACAAATTACCGATCCATTAGCCTATTTAGTGATTTGGGCAAAACCTTCAAGTGAGTCATCCAGGCCCACATTTTGGAACCACTGGTGGCAGCTGGTCTGATCAGGGCAGAACAATATGGCTTCTAACGTAAACCACCCGCAGAGTTGCAACTCGTTCATCTGGCGGAACATGTTACCACACATTTCAGCGTGTCTGTTGCTGCTGTAGCGGTCTTCTTAGATACTGAAAGGTCATGTGGTAAGTTATGGAGGAAACTGGATGAACTGACGTTGATACTCAATTGTTATGTCAAACTTATAGCTAGTTTGTTTGACAGATAGAAAGATGATTGTTATAGCTGAAGGCCAATCGTCTGATACCCGACCGGCGCAGATGGGGCTGCCTCAAGGATCCGTTTTATCCCTAATACTATTTAACCCCTATGTAAATGACATGCCAACTGTCACAGGGGTACATATTGCACAGTTTTCTGATGGTACGGCATTCCTCACCAGCAGAAGACATATTCACGCCAACATTCGACGGCTTCAGTATGGACTAGATGCCACAGCCGCTTGCTGTAAGACCAATAAAGTGCAACTAAATCCCGTTAAGACGACAGCCATCTATTTCAGCAAAAAACGCTGTTAGAAGACAACCACCTCGAGACTGCATGGGTGGGATATTCCCTGGGGGTAACGGTGACTTACCTGGGGGACACTTTCGACAAACACTTCTTTCTCCATAAACATACTGACCCTCTCAGGAACAAACCTTTTGGTACGACCAAGAAATTCCTACCTTTTATCAAGACTACTGACCTCAGTACCACTGCAAAGCGTCGGTTACATAAGGCGACCGTTCTCTCTAAGATACTGTATGGCAGCTCGACTGGGTCTTGCCACTCCAGCGCAAATTGGCGGTCTACAAATTTAAAAAAATGTGGTACTCAGATGGATACTTCGTGCCAGCCGCTATACTTGCATCGTTGACTTGCAGTACTTGAAGCAGTATTTCGCAAACGGACGACGATCCTGCGCAACAAAGTAGACACTTTATGTAATGCGGTGTACCACATAAGAGCTCTGGCCACGACAGTACCCCTCCCATGGCATCGGTATAACGTACCACGTTCCTTGGCACTACGACATTCTTACAGACCGATATACAGGCTTTAAGAAATTGACCTCAAAAATTTATTCATAATAAAGTGGACTCAAGTACCTCCTTACCTTCCACCATGAAGTCTGGGTCGTCGTCGACGATGACACTACCATTTACAGCGTGTCACACACAAAAAAAGAAAGAAGTCGAAGCACTGGGACAGTGGGTTTCTGTTCCAATATTAATACCCATCCTTGTGTCCCTGCCAGCAGCTATTCCACAGCACTTCAGTAATAATCTGCTCTCTTCTCATTATTACTTATCGTTCCATAGGGCTACTGGCTGGACTTGGTGGAGTAAAATTCTAGTTCCTGATTAATAGTGAAAATATTCTCTGTATCCAGCAGTTACTGACGAGACTGGCTAGAAATACATTGCACCACTCGATCAATGGCAACTACCTCTCCCCAATTGCCACGCTTCACAGCCAGAGGAAAAAATTTGAATTTTCCCGCTGATTTTTAATGTCCCGCTAATTTTTGAATTTTTTGCCAGTAGAAGCAGGAGTAGGGGTGGGAGGAGGAGGAGAGGAGCTTGACTGGATCGGCAGTCGGCAGTCTTGGATTATGACTTCATAGCTAAACTGCGCCAGTATTACAAAGATGATGAAATAAAGAGAGAGAACCCTATATCCGTAAACACCAACGATATGCAAAGTGAATTCTTATAAATACTAAATATATTGTTATTGTTATTATTATTATTATTATTATTATTGTTGTTTCTTTCCTTTCTCAGACGATATGTCTGGCTAAAAATGGAAAGTGACGCGGACCTCGGTCAAGCGTGACTTCCTTTTAACTGTACGGTATGTGTTACATTGCGTTTAGGAACTTCCGGATAATTGAACATGTATCAATAATTATAGATTTCTGTAGTTGTATATATACGTTTGGATGTAGCTGTATTGCGTTGATGTACTGGTGGATATTGTGTGGTATGACTCCTGTAGTTGATACTATATATAATTGGTATAATGTCAACTTTATCCTGATGCCACATGTTCTTGACTTCCTCAGCCAGTTGGACGTATTTTTCAATTTTTTCTCCTGTTATCTTCTGTATATTTGTTGTGTTGGGTATGGAACTTCAGTTAGTTGTGTTAATTTCTTCTTTTTATTGGTGAGTATGATGTCAGGTTTATTATGCGGTGTTGTTTTATTTGTTACAATGATTCTGTTCCAGTATAATTTGTATTCATCATTCTCCAGTACATTTTGTGGTGCATACTTGTATGTGGGAACGTGTTGTGTTATTAGTTTATGTTGTATGGCAAGTTTTTGATGTATTATTTTTGCTACATTGTCATGTCTTTTGGTGCATTCTGTATTTGCTAGTATTGTACATCCGTTTGTGATCTGATCTACTGTTTCTATTTGTTGTTTGCAAAGTCTGCATGTATCTGTTGTGGTATTGGGATCTTTAATAATGTGCTTGCTGTAATATCTGGTGTTTATTGTTTGACCCTGTATTGCAATCATGAATCCTTCCGTCTCACTGTATATATTGCCTTTTCTTAGCCACATGTTGGATGCGTCTTGATCGATGTGTGGCTGTGTTACATGATACGGGTACTTGCCATGTAGTGTTTTCTTTTTCCAATTTACTTTTTCGTATCTGTTAATGTTATGTGATCTAAAGGGTTGTGGAAGTGGTTGTGAAATTGCAGTGGTGTAGCCGATGTATTTATATGAGTGATTGCTTTGTGTATTTTGCTAGTTTCTGCTCGTTCTATAAAGAATTTTCTTAAATTGTCTACCTGTCGAATGTAGGTTTTTTATGTCGATAAATCCCCTTCCTCCTTGCTTTCTGCTTAATGTGAATCTTTCTGTTGCTGAGTGTATGTGATGCATTCTACATTTGTAGCATTGTGATCGTGTAAGTGTATTGAGTGCTTCTAGGTCTGTGTTAGTCCATTTCACTACTCCAAATGAGCAGGTCAATATTGGTATAGCATAAGTATTTATAGCTTTTGTCTTGTTTCTTGCTTTCAATTCTGTCTTCAGTATTTTTGTTAGTCTTTGTCTATATTTTTCTTTTAGTTCTTCTTTAATATTTGTATTATCTATTCCTATTTTTTGTCTGTATCCTAGATATTTATAGGCATCTGTTTTTTCCATCGCTTCTATGCAGTCGCTGTGGTTATCCAATATGTAATCATCTTGTTTAGTGTGTTTTCCCTTGACTGTGCTATTTTTCTTACATTTGTCTGTTCCAAAAGCCACATTTATATCATTTCTCAATACTTCTGTTATCTTTAGTATTTGGTTGATTTGTTGCTGCCAGTAGTTTTAGATCATCCATGTATAGCAAATGTGTGATTTTGTGTTGGTACGTTCCAGTAATATTATATCCATAATTTGTATTATTTAGCATGTTGGATAGTGGGTTCAGAGCAAGGCAGGACCAGAAAGGACTTAATGAGTCTCCTTGGTATATTCCACGCTTAATCTGTATTGGCTGTGATGTGATATTATTTGAATTTGTTTGGATATTAAGTGTGGTTTTCCAATTTTTCATTACTTTGTTTAGGAACTGTATCAATTTAGGATCTACTCTGTATATTTCCAATATTTGTAGTAACCATGAGTGGGGTACACTATCAAAAGCTTTTTGGTAATCAATGTATGCGTAGTGTAGCGAACTTTGTTTAGTTTTAGCTTGATATGTCACCTCTACATCTATTATCAGTTGCTCTTTTCATCCTCGTGCTCCTTTGCAGCAGCCCTTTTGTTCTTCATTTATAATTTTGTTCTGTGTTGTATGTGTCATTAATTTCTGTGTAATGACTGAAGTTAATATTTTGTATAGTGTTGGTAGGCATGTTATGGGGCGATATTTTGTTGGGTTTGCTGTGTCTGCTTGATCTTTAGGTTTCAGATAAGTTATTCCTTGTGTAAGTGCATCAGGGACTGTGTATGGGTCTCCAATGTAAATGTTAAATAGTTTAGTTAGATTTGAATGTGTTCAGGTGAACTTCTTTAGCCAGAAATTTACTATTTTATATTTTCCAGGGGATTTCCAATAGTGCGTAGAATTAATTGCTCGGGTGACTTCATGTTGCAAAATTATCACTTCAGGCATTTGTGGTATCATCTTGTCTGTTTCTGCTTGTATCCACCGTGCATGTCTGTTATGTTGTACTGGGTTTGACCATATATTGCTCCAGAAGTGTTCTATGTCTGTTATGTTTGGTGGATTGTCTATTTTAATGTGTGTGTTATCTATTGTCTGGTAAAATTTCTTTTGGTTTGTGTTGAATGTTTGGTTTTTTCCATTCTACTTTCACTTTTTTTGTATCTTCTAAGTCGTTTGGCCAATGCTTGTCATTTCTGCTTCTTTTCATCTAATTGCTCTATCGCTTCTTGTTGTGAGATTTTACCTAACCTTTTTCGTTTTTTGTCTGATATTTCATTTCTTATAAATTGTGTTAGCTGTCCGATGTCTTTTCTCAGTTTTTCTATTCTGATCTGTAGCCTGTGTTGCCATGCTGGTTTTGTGGGTTTCTTCTGTGTGTTGGTTGGTTCTGATCTCTGCCTAGTGTGTATATTTAGTGTAGTGAGTGCTCCTATATAAACCAGTAGTTGTAACTCTTCCATAGTTGTATTTTCATTTATTTTGTTGTGTATGATTGTGTTGATAGTTGTTATTGTTGTTTCGATTTGTGGGTTATTTGGTGGTCTATGCAAGAATGATTTAATGTCTGTTTTTGTGTCTTTGTATTCTATATACTTCAGCTGAAATTTTTCTTCTATATCTAACATTTGTGTCACTTCATGTTCTATTTGTGCTTGTTCTGGTAGCTGTCTTAAGATTTCGTTTTCCTCTGATTGTTTAATTCATGCGTGTTGTCCTTTGTTTGTTTGCTCTGGGATGTTTGAGTCCATTACTGTATTTTTCTTCTTCTTTTGATTGCACATTATTTTGTTCCAGTATTTGTTGAACTTGTTGTTTGATGTTTTCTTATTCTGACTGGGGTATCCTGTTATTTTTGATTATTACACGGATCTGATCAGCTAGTTGTTGTTCTGTTAAAAATTTTAGTTCTGGGTACCCTGTAATAAATGTTGTGTATACTTGTGATCTGTATCAAGTTGTGTTGGTTCCTAACTTTGTTGCTTGGCAATAACAGAACATGAGGTGTCGGTTAACTTCATCTGACCATCTCTGTTTTCCTTCTAGAGTGGTTGCAGGAAGCATATCCTGCAAAACACCTCTATTTGGATTTAAATCATTTTCCGTGTGGCTAGCAGTGTCGTTACCATTGTGGACGGGCATAGGGTTCAAGCGTCGTCCCCGACCATGACAGCACTTGTCTGAGGCTTCATTAGTTCTGTCCTGAGCCAACTAATCACACTAAAAGGGGGGTTAGCCCTATTAGTGGTTTGTTCTTTTCGTCGCCTTTTACGACTGGCAGAACATACCGGAGGCCTATTCTTTTCCCGGGCCTCCACGTGGTTTATTATTATTATTATTATTATTACTATATATTCAGTGTTCATAAAAATTCAGTTTCATACCGTTGGTGTGGACAGATACATTGTTCTCTATTACGTCTTCTGCTACGCAATGTAATCGGCGTTTGAATTTACCACGAAAATTTGTATTTCCAGCAACTTTCCAGATTTGTGAGGAGAGGGTGATTAATTGATTAATTTAATTAATTAGTCATTTCATTTGATAGCAAAAATGCGCCAGAACCAGCTCTTTATCCTTCAAAGGCAAATGCCCCGGGGTCGAGTACTGGTCTGGCACACAGGGGCGATCTCACAGATGGGAGGGCTGTAGAATACCACACAACTTCTGTTTTTGGAAGTTTGTGGTAAGTTCCTATGGGACCACACTGCTGAGGTCATTGGTCCCTAAGCTTACACACTACTTAATCTAACTTAAACTAACTTACACTAAGGACAACACACACACCCATGCCTGAGGGGGGACTCACAACTTTTTACAACCATATAGTAATTAATGTTTTCATAATGAAACGACGATTCATAAAATAGAATTTCATGAGGAAAAACCAATATTTACGATATAAAAAAACAGCTGATTAAATTACACTTAGAACCTCGACTACACGATTCATAGAATAATCGGGTTATAATTGTCGTGCTCAGAGCCCCACAAATGGACAATGAAATGAAGATCCCAATTAATAACATAACAACCTCTATTAAATTAATTTACCCAATTATCTTCTAGTTGCAAATTGACAGTTTTGCGTCACTCTACACTATTGCAAGAACAGCACGAAATAATGTTTGCGACGAGTCTCATAACCAGGTGTAACCAACCATACATAAAGTTAGTTCAAAGCAGTACAAAAAGTGGACAACTTTGTGCAGAATCTCTGGCCAAACATGCTGTGTAACACTAGTGCCTGTTCTACACTGATGAGCCAATGAACCTGGTACGCCTGCCTAATATCGAGTAGGGGTCCCGCGAGCACGCAGAAGCGCCGCAACAAGACGTGGCATGTACTCGACTAATGTCTGAAGTAGTGTTGGAGGGAACTGACACCATGAATTCTGCAGGGCTTTCCATAAATTCATAACAGTACGAGAGGGTGGAGATCTCTTCTGAACCGCACGTTGCAAGGCATCACAGATATGTTCAGTAATGTTCATGATGGGGAGTTTGGTGGCCAGCTGAAGTATTTGAACTCTGAAGAGTATTCGTGGAGCAAGTCAGTAGTAATTCTGGCTGTGTGGTGTGTCGCATGTCCTTCTGTAATTACCCAAGTCCGTCGGAACGCACAATGGACATTAATGGATGCAGGTGATCAGACAGGATGCTTGAGTACGTGTCACCTGTGAGAGTCGTATCTAGATGTATCACGGGTCTCACATCACTCCCATTGCACACGCCCCACACCATTACAGAGCCTCCACCAGCTCGAAAAATCTCCTGCTTACATGCAGGGTCAATGGATTCATAAGGTCGTCTCAGTACCCGTACACGTCCACCCACTCGATACAATTTGAAACGAGACTTGTCCGATCAGGCAACGTGTCTCCAGTCATCAACAGTCCAATGTCAGTGTTGACGGGCCCAGGCGAGGCGTAAAGCTTTGCGTCGTGTAGTCATCAGTGGTACACGAGTGGGCCTTCGGCTCCGAAACCCCATATCGGCGATGTTTCGTTGAATGGTTTGCGCGCTGACACTTGCTGATATCCCAGCATTGGAATCTGACCAATTTGCGGAAGGGTTGCACTTTTGTCATTTATCGCTACCTTCGAGATGCGGTGTCCCATCGCTCTTGCGCCGACCATAGCACCACGTTCAGACTCACTTAAATCTCGATAACCTGCCATTGCAGCAGCAGTAACCGATCTTACAACTGCGCCAGATACTTGTTGTGTTATATAGACGTTGTCGACCATAGCGCCGTATTCTGCTGTTTACATATCTCTGTATTTGAATACGCACGCTTGTACGAGTTTCTTTGGCGCTTCAGTGTACATCATGTAAGAGCGCTGTCGGCAGTATAGAAGGCAGGCTTAAAAACAACTCGACTGGCCCTTGGGAAGTACTGTGTGCATGACACTTGCAGCCCAGATCACTATATAAGTCCGTGCTCTCCAGTAACAACATTATTTGATTTATTTTTAATTACCTCCACATATGAAAGTCAATGTCTCGACTGACTGACTGATTTGCTGGCTGGCTGACACATATCGCCGAGTCCAAACTGCTAAGCACAGAAACTTGAAATTTTGAGAAGGTATGGGTCTTATCCTACCCCCATGAACCATAGACCTTGCCGTTGGTGGGGAGGCTTGCGTGCCTCAGTGATACAGATGGCCGTCCCGTAGGTGCAACCACAACGGAGGGTTATCTGTTAAGAGGCTAGACAAACGTGTGGTTCCTGAAGAGGGGCAGCAGTCTTTTCAGTAGTTGCAGGGGCAACAGTCTGGATGATTGACTGATCTGGCTTTGCAACACTAACCAAAACGGCCTTGCTGTGCTGGTACTGCGAACGGCTGAAAGCAAGGGGAAACTACAGCCGTAATTTTTCCCGAGGGCATTCAGCTTTACTGTATGGTTAAATGATGATGGCGTCCTCTTGGGTGAAATATTCCGGAGGTAAAATAGTCCCCCATTCGGATCTCCAGGCGGGGACTACTCAAGAGGACGTCGTTATCAGGAGGAAGAAAACTGGCGTTCTACAGATCGGACCGTGGAATGTGAGAGTCCTTAATCGGGCACGTAGATTAGAAAATTTAAAAAGGGAAATGGATAGGTTGAAGTTAGATATAGTGGGAATTAGTGAAGTTCGGTGGCAGGAGGAACAATACTTTTGGTCAGGGTTATAAATACACAATCAAATAGGGGTAATGCAGGAGTAGGTTTAATAATGAATAAAAAAATAGGAGTGCGGGTAAGCTATTACTAACAGCATAGTGAACGCATTATTGTGGTCAAGATAGACACGAAGCCCATGCCTACTACAGTAGTACAAGTTTATATGCCAACTAGCTCTGCAGATGATGAAGAAATTGATGAAATGTATGATGAGATAAAAGAAATTATTCAGGTAGTGAAGGGAGATGAAAATTTAATAGTCATGGATGACTGGAATTCGAGAGTAGGAAAAGGAAGAGAAGGAAACATAGTGGGTGAATATAGATTGGGGAGGAGAAATGAAAGAGGAAGCCGTCTGGTAGAATTTTGCACAGAGCATAACTTAACCATAACTAACACTTAGTTCAAGAATCATAAAGGAAGGTTGTATGCATGGAAGAATTCTGTACATCCTAGAAGGTATCAGATAGATTATATAATGGTAAGACAGAGATTTAGGAACCAGGTTTTAAATTGTAAGACATTTCCAGGGGCAGATGTGGACTCTGACCACAATTTATTGGTTATGAACTGTAGATTAAAACTGAAGAAATTGCAAAAAGGTGGGAATTTAAGGAGATGGGACCTGGATAACCTGACAGAGTTTCAGGGAGAGCATAAGGGAACAATTGACAGGAATGGGGGAAAGAAATACAGTAGAAGAAGAATGGGTAGCTCTGAGGGATGAAGTAGTGAAGGCAGCAGAGGATCAAGTAGGTAAAAAGACGAGGGCTAGTAGAAACCCTTGGGTAACAGAAGAAATATTGAATTTAATTGATGAAAGGAGAAAATATAAAAACGCAATAAATGATGCAGGCAAAAGGGAATACAAACGTCTCAGAAATGAGATCGACAGGAAGTGCAAAATGGCTAAGCAGGCATGGCTAGAGGACAAATGTAAGGATGTAGAGGCTTATCTCACTAGGGGTAAGATAGATAAGAAGAAATATTGAATTTAATTGATGAAGGGAGAAAATATAAAAACGCAGTAAATGATGCAGGCAAAAGGGAATACAAACGTCTCAGAAATGAGATCGACAGGAAGTGCAAAATGGTTAAGCAGGGATGCCTAGAGGACAAATGTAAGGATGTAGAGGCTTATCTCACTAGGGGTAAGATAGATAATGCCTACAGGAAAATTAAAGAGACCTTTGGAGAAAAGAGAGCCACTTGTATGAATATCAAGAGCTCAGATGGAAACCCAGTTCTAAGCAAAGAAGGGAAAGCAGAAAGGTGGAAGGAGTATATAGAGGGTCTATACAAGGGAGATGTACTTGAGGACAATATTATGGAAATGGAAGAGGATGTAGATGAAGATGAAATGGGAGATACGATACTGCGTGAAGAGTTTGACAGAGCACTGAAAGACCTGAGTCGAAACAAGGCCCCGGGGTTTAGGCAACATTCCATTGGAACTACTGACGGCCTTGGGAGAGCCAGCCTTGACAAAACTCTACCATCTGGTGAGCAACATGTATGAAATGGTTCAAACGGCTCTGAGCACTATGGGACTTAACATCTATGGTCATCAGTCCCCCAAGATGTATGAGACAGGTGAAATACCCTCAGACTTTAAGAAGAGTATAATAATTCCAATCCCAAAGAAAGCAGGTGTTGACATATGTGAAACTTACCGAACTATCAGTTTAATAAGCCACAGCTGCAAAATACTAACGTAAATTCTTTACAGACGAATGGAAAAACTGGTAGAAGCCGACCTCGGGGAAGATCAGTCTGGTTTCCGCAGAAATGTTGAGAGACGTGAGGCAATACTGACCCTACGATTTATCTTAGAAGAAAGATTAGGGAAAGGCAAACCTACATTTCTAGCATTTGTAGACTTAGAGAAAGCTATTGACAATGTTGACTGGAATACTCTCTTTCAAATTCTAAAGGCGGCAGGGGTAAAATACAGGGAGCGAAAGGCTATTTACAATTTGTACAGAAACCAGATGGCAGTTATAAGAGTCGAGGGGCATGAAAGGGAAGCAGCGGTTGGGAAAAGAGTGAGACAGGGTTGTAGCCTCTCCCCGATGTTATTCAATCTGTATATTGAGCAAACAGTAAAGGAAACAAAAGAAAAATTCGGCGTCGGTATAAAAGTCCATGGAGAAGAAACGTTGAGGTTCACCGATGACATTGTAATTCTGTCAGAGACAACAAAGGACTTGTAAGAGCAGTTGAACGGAATGGACATTGTCTTGAAAGGAGGATATAAAATGAACACCAACAAAAGCAAAACGAGGATAATGGAATGTAGTCGAATTAAGTCGGGTGATGATGAGGGAATTAGATCAGGAAATGAGACACTTAAAGTAGTAAAGGAATTTTGCTATTTGGGGAGCAAAATAACTAATGATGGTCGAAGTAGAGAGGATTTAAAATGTAGACTGGCAATGGCAAGGAAAGCGTTTCTGAAGAAGAGAAATTTGTTAACATCGAGTATAGATTTAAGTGTCAGGAAGTCGTTTCTGAAAGTATGGAGTGTAGTCATGTATGGAAGTGAAACATGGACGATAAATAGTTTGGACAAGAAGAGAATAGAAGCTTTCGAAATGTGGTGCTACAGAATAATGCTGAAGATTAGATGGGTAGATCACATAACTAATGAGGAGGTATTGAATAGAATTGGGGAGAAGAGGAGTTTGTGGCACAACTTGACAAGAAGAAGGGACCGGTTGGTAGGTCATGTTCTGAGGCATCAAGGGATCACAAATTTAGCATTGGAGGGCAGAGTGGAGGGTAAAAGTCGTAGAGGAAGACCAAGAGATGAATACACTAAGCAAATTCAGAAGGATGTAGGTTGTAGTAAGTACTGGGAGATGAAGAAGCTTGCACAGGATAGAGTAGCATGGAGAGCTGCATCAAACCAGTTTCAGGACTGAAGACAACAACAACAACTATAAACTTCGTTTAAGAAGAGATTTTTCGAAATTCCAACTCCAAGGGGATGAAATAGGGGCTGAAGGTCCATTTAAGGCAATTTTGAAGCTAGATGTACAAAAATTGGTATTTGGTTTTCCGGTCAACAATAAAGAAATACATGTTTCAGCATTTTTGGAAATTTAATCGTATGGGGTGAAACAGAGGGTGCAAGGTTTTTTTGAAAACATACCATTACTGAAGAACAACTAAAGTATTTTTAAAGCTACATCTGTAAACATTGATATTTAATTTTTCACTTACAAATAATAAATACGTATTTCAATGTTTTTGGAAGTTTATCCAATAAGGGTGTGAAATAAGGGAAGAGATTTTTTTGAAAATATTTTATTATAAAAGCTTTTTGGAAGATAAATCTATGAACATTTAAATTTGGCTTCTCAGCCAGAAATAAAAAAATTTGTGTATCACTGATTTTGGAAATTCAGCGCCTGTGGAGGTGAAACAGGGTTAGACTTATTCACTGGCTCATCGTCGCACAGCCCAAACCGCTAAGGACAGAAACTTGAAGGAAGGGCAGGGCGTGGATTTTATACTTTAGGTATCGTTTAAGGAGGGACTGTCCGAAATTGCGGATGAAAAGCTTTTTGAAAGTATGTCGCTATTAAGGGAATTTTGAAACTAGAACTACAAAAAAAGGTATTTGGTTTCACAGTCAGAAAATGAAAAATACTTGTTTCAGCAGTTTTGGAAATTCAACCACTAAGGGGGTAAAACAGTGGGTGAAAGATTTTTTTTAAATAAATAATTACGAAAGAACTACTGAAGAATTTTAAGGTTACATCTACGACAATTGGTATTTGACTTCTCGATTAGAAATTTAAAAATACATGTTTCATTGTTTCTGGAAAGTCAACCCCTCAGGGAGTGCAATAGAGGATCAAAATTCATAAGAAAATATTCCGTTACATTAAAAAAAATTAAAGCTAAATTTATGAAAATAGATGTTTCACTTCGCGGTTAGATAGAAAGAAAAATTTGCTAAGTGATGAAAGTTGCTATGGAAATATCTCCACAAGAATGCAAAAGGCATGATTAACAAAAACTTTGGACTACAGCTACCAGAACCACTTTTGGTCTCAAGTACATTCGAAAGATACCATGCTTATATGGGCGTAATTAGCGTGAAAGCTTAGAAGGTGTTGTAATTTGTGAACAACGTGAAAATTCTAGTAAATAAAAACAACAACAAAATCTCTGTAGGCCATACGGTCTACCCGAGTGAAGCAGCTGGCGCTAAGCTAGTTACACATGACCCTGATATCTAGAAAGTTTAAAGCAGGTAATATTACATAATAGAAACAATAGTTATATAGTACTAGGGTTGTCCAACGCGTAAGATTCCCTATTTTATTCCTCCGCAAAATAAACTGTTCCAGTGACATATGAGGGTTGGCAAGCTCGATTGGCATGGCTTGACACTGCTCAGAGCGGCATACGATGCCTAGCTCAGTATCTTGTCAGTACGCTGCCAAGTTAGCATGGAGTTACCAATACAAAGTGTATCCGCTTGTGTTCTGCGCTCATTCGTTCCTTTCTCTTTTGCAGCAGAACAACTGTCTGCTGTCGATATCCATCGGGAGTTAACCTCTGTCTATCGGGGAGCTGTATGAGCATTCAAATGGCTTGACTTCGGCGTATACGGTTTGAGGAAGACGAGAAGACTGCATGACGAACAGTGAACAGGGAGGCCCACTACATCGATATGTTGTGATGTCATTACTTCAATTCGCAATATTGTGGAGAACGATCGTCACGTTACCACTGACAATATCCTAATGCGGCTACCTCCTGGGGCTACAATAGGGCGCCCATTCATCGCAACAATCCTGACAGACCATCTTCACTACAGCAATGCCTGTGCAAGATGGGTGCCACACCTGCTGAGTGATGTCCACAAGCGGCAACGGCTGGATTCGGCCGGAATGTTTCTGGAAATGCATCAGAGAGAGAAAGATCTGCTACTGAAACGGCTTATCGCTGGGAATGAGACCTGGCTCCATCATTCAGCTCCTCAGACGATATGTCAGGGCACAGTGTGGAAGAAACCCAGCGAAAGTGCGCCAGAAAAGGCAAAGGCCACGCATTTGGTAGAGAGAGATATGGCAACCATCTCTTGGGCCTGTCAGGAGGTTTTGCTCGTTCACTACCTGCACCACAACACTACATCACCACAATGAATGCAGGGAAGTACTGTAATGTCATGAGGAACCTGCGAAATGCCATCAAAAGAAAACGTTCTGACTTTTCTCTCGCAATGGTATCTTCCTTCAGAACAATGCTCAGCCTCATATCGCTCGAATTACCCAGGCGGAGATCGAAAAATTCAACTGGAAAGTGTTCCCGCTTCCTCTATATTCACCGGATTTTGCGCCAAGTGATTTTCACATGTTTCCCCAACTCAAAGGTCATCTTGGAAGTAAGCACTTCAATACCGATAATGAAGTAACATAAACAGTGAGCAGCTGGCTACGAGCACAGGACCCGACCTGCTACAACACTGGTTTGGAAAAACTTGTGTTACATTACAAAAAAATGCTTTGAAAAACATTATAACTATGTACAAAAGTAACAGAAGCATTGTACAATGTCAATAAAATTATTTTACAGTGACAAATTTTCTTTAATGCATTTTTTTATAAAATAGGGAAACTTACTTATTCACCCTCCCCCCCAGTAGAGATTTTTGATTTACAAGTAGTTCTACTATCTCGTCCACTTAGCCTCGATAGCTGCCCATTTGGGTGTCACAGTCGGGGAGTTTCCAGTCCGTAGTGATGTGGACCCACACCGACTACTCCTTGTTCTCCACAACCAAACATTCAGCCTAAACTTTTCATTTATATACTATTTTACTGGAGAATTTTAACTCAAACATTGAAAAAGAAAGAAATATACCATCCTCACTAATTAAGATAACGCAAAATTAAAGCAACAAACTATTTCCCCGTCCCGTGTCTAATTCACGATATAATCATATAAACTATCAACAGATGTCGTTACGATCGTGTTCTGCATGGCAGATGGCATTCCAATAACGGACAACCACGCCAGCAGTGACGTGAGGGCAACTATCAAGCGGGGTAGTGTTTGCAGGGTAGTCTCACATCCACAATCACTGTGTACACAGTCACAGACTGTGCAGTATGGCACAGAGAAAAAGCCTACAGGGCCATAGGAAGAAAGGAAGCAGGACAGTCGCAAACTCATACGGCTCGATGGCTTAATATGAATCGTTCTGTTGTTTCTGGGATGAGGCGACAGTTCACAGAGACCGAAACTGTATGCCGGAGAACAGAACAGGGCCGACCACGTGTGACAGAAAGCGTGGGCCGTTACTTGGCTGTGAGGACACGACGGTAGCGCCGTACCACTGCACTGCAACAGGCATCTGACATTGGTCGTCTTATATAGAGGTAAACGGTGTACAGCAGGCTTCGGCACAGTGGCCTTTATTGTTAGACACCTGCTGTCTGTCTGCCTCTGGCATGTCTTCACACAAGGGAACGTCTAGAGCCCGCATCTCGTGGTCGTGCGTAGCGTTCTCGCTTCCCACGCCCGGGTTCCCGGGTTCGATTCCCGGCGGGGTCAGGGATTTTCTCTGCCTCGTGATGGCTGGGTGTTGTGTGAAGTCCTTAGGTTAGTTAGGTTTAAGTAGTTCAAAGTTCTAGGGCACTGATGACCATAGATGTTAAGTCCCATAGTGCTCAGAGCCATTTGAACCATTTTGGACGTCTAGAGCGGAGCCGTCAACATGCTACCAGGAAGGTCTAAGGTTGGGCCAATGTTCTTTTCACAGATGAGTCCCAATTTGGTCTGGAGAGTGATTAGCGACGGATTCGCATTTGGAGGGCACGTGGAACACAGTTTCGTGACCCAGACATTATGGAAAGAAACCGATATCGAGGAGGATCCCTAATGGTAAGGGCAGGGATTATGTTGAGCATTCAAACATCTCTTAATGAAATTGTAAGGGTGAATCAGCAATATTTAACTGTTGTCAGGTACCGTGAGGAGATATCGGGGTCTTGGGACTCCATGCGCGGTTGTAACGAAGTGCTGTGGGCCCAGACTTCGTACTGATGGACGATAATGCTCGATCTTATAGAGCACTTTAAGAAAAAACGGTAGATACTTCATGCGTGGCGTGTCGTGTTCGCTCTCCCGATTTGAATCCCATAGAGCATGTCTGGGATGCACTAGGGAAGCGGACTGCGTCACGTCAGCTTCCACCGACCACTCTCCAAGAGTTGTGAGCAGCTCAGCGGTAAGAATGGGCGTTATTGCCTCAACATGAAATTGATGACATCATTCACAGCATGTCCCGTCGTTGTCAGGCCTGTATTGGTGCCAGAGGCGTTCACACACCATACAGAGCACGTTAACCAGTTGTCAGAATGTGTGTGCAAATCCGTTAAGTTGGAAAAAAACGAAGAACTTGTTTGTCTACCATTGTGCATGTTGCAGTTGATTACTTTCTGTATTCTCTACATTGTTTCTACTTTACCATCACCTGTTTATACTGTTTTGTCGCAAAATGAACGCAACCTTATAAAATTTCCCTCTGTTGATTTAATTTTGGACACCAGTGTAGCGTTCATGATCATCTCGGAACTACATCGAGTCTTACCTATACCGTAACTTGATGTAAGTATCTACAGGATGCTATAGTACCCGCCTTCCCTTTTCCGATTTGGAAATATTCAAGTCAATATGATTCCAGACGAAATTATTGTAATTAATTATGGAACATGATATTAATTCTATTCCTGCAACTTAAGACACATAGTAAAGTACATGAAAATATATGGTGGATGCGAAACAACACCAATTTTGAACGACTTAAATCGAGACAAAATCTGGCCGATTGTCCTCTAAGTGTCTAATTCATAATAACGACTAAAAAACACTATATATTTCCACACAATGAAAAATCAGACTACATATTGTCAAACTATGACAACAGCAAGAACTCTAATCTACTACAGCTATTTGTAGGTTCAAACTGCAAAAACCACTCTGTTTTACTTCTGATAGTCTTTCTTCTATACAGGAGCAGCATGGAACACACTTTGATGCACCAAGACAACACAGACCAGCCTGTACTTCTAGCCCTCTGGACTGCTCACTTGTGTTGTCCACTGCCAACCGCCATTCGGCTCCTCAGACATCTCTCTAAGTCAGTGTTGTTCCGTTCCTCTACAACTAATTCCAGACACCAAATAACAGCTACGCGCCCCGTCCTCCATATATGTGGGGCCCCATTACAAACCGAACTCATCTCCCAAGGTGCGCGCCTGCGGTTCCGCCGCTGCCCAGCGTATTTCCGGAGTGAAAGATGTTCTCCGTCTCTACTGACCTAGCCGTCGGCAGGACTGTAAACCCTAGTTTTCCTTCCTTCATGACAAGAGAGAATTTTTTGAATTTGCACATGGTATCAAGCCAGGTGCTCATGGGACAGAGGCTCGAGCATTCTGCGAGAAATATTTCACAAGAGCCTAACACAGTCTACCGCGAGACAATAATTGTCAAGTGGATTCATCAGGGATATACTAACCCAAATAATAACTCTGGTAACCTGCGGACCCAGTAGTCTGGGAGAGGAGTCTTCGTTTCTAGCAGCATAACAGCGTCATTTCTTTGCCAAGCCACTACGGGGAGCTAGCTAATGACGGAATACACTTGAGCTGGCCACGCTTCAAATTAAAGTGAGCGTCTCTGAAAGGTGCCAGTTCGTGTCTTGCAGGTAGTCAGTGCTGAAGTTCCTCTTTGTCTAACTAGAAGTCTAGTTCGTTTTATGGTTTTAGTGTTGCACTTCAACTGCACGCTACTAGAGAAATGTGCGTCATGGACAAATGGTTTTCCGAGAGCCTAGGATAAGCTGTTCCAGCTCGAGTGCCCGCCTGTGGGCTGCTGGGCTCCCACAGGCATCGATGTGCAAGGTTGGCAGAACGGCTGAGGCACAGCCTTATATAGCCAAGCTTCGGCAAGCGGTCCCGCAGAGGAGCGTGACCAACTTGATGCGTCGAATATGGCTACCTGGTGTATAGCCTATACTAGGTGCTCCTGCCTGCGAGAGAGCAACACCTGTGCCCCTTGGAGCAGCGTTGGAACAGCATAGCCTAAGGCAGGCGTTACTAAACTATAGCCCACGGGTCGGAAATGGCCTGCGATGTCACTTCATCTGGCTTACTAACAGTACTTGAATTTGCTTGATGAAATGTATGAAACATGAGGCATGGCGATACAGTTTATATTTAAATATTGTGTTTAGAGTACCAGGAAATCTTCACATGTGCAGAGATGTAATAGCTGCTATTTGCCATAAATTTGTTATGTTCAGTTGTCGATTATTGTATCTTGTTATTGCACAGAATGATGATGCTGCACATGTTCGTCATTTTGTGAATAACCACCCCACTGTGACGAAATGTTGGAGACGTTTGGCCGAGTGGATTATTTTCGGAAATTATCTTTCTCTCTACAATGGCGCATGTGCAGTTTTGAAACGTATTGACTGTTAAAACTGTGTGCCAGATCAACACTCAAGCCGGCCAAAGTGGCCGTGCGGTTAAAGGCGCTGCAGTCTGGAACCGCAAGACCGCTACGGTCGCAGGTTCGAATCCTGCCTCGGGCATGGATGTTTGTGATGTCCTTAGGTTAGTTAGGTTTAACTAGTTCTAAGTTCTAGGGGACTAATAACCTCAGCAGTTGAGTCCCATACTGCTCAGAGCCATTTGAACCATTTGAACCATTAGTAAAATTCTCCTTCAAAATAATTCATTATTGTATAAATTTATCAAAAAAATTCTTATAATTTTATCGGCTACCACATTCTCTCTAAGGCAAGGATGTCCAAGATCCCGGCACGTGCATGTGTACGAATCTCAGTCGCCTGAGTCACGTTTCTCTCTCTTCCACGCCACACCATCTGAGTGGGAAGAGGTGGGGAGGGGCGGCGGGAAAAACAAACAACAAAATCTCTTGTATTAATTAATTATGGTTGGCTCGCTAATGGCATAATAAAATTTGTGTCTGGCACAAACTGTCGGCATAAGGATAGACGCAGACTATTTCGAAGATTTTCGTCACTCATGTTGCCACGTAACGACTTATTTAGTTTCATAATCGAGAACTGCAAACTGTGACGAAAACATCACAAAAACAGAGTCCTCAACCATTTATAAAGCTATACCTAGAACTCTTTCAACGCCACAGTGGATTTTTTAAAATTCGTGTTTTTCCTTAACGCCAGTGACCTTCAGTAAATCGACGGTGTTCCTTATCAGTTGTTGTCCCTTCCACAACGCGATTTTCTTACTAAATGCATCCGCTTTCGCCATGAGATCATAATTAAGTTCCTTTTTACGTTGCAATGTCTTACTAAGGGCCTTCTGCAGTCAACTCTATTTAAAATGCAATATCTACCATTCATTCCGGATGATCTAATTTTCGTTTATGCTTTCCTTTTTCTTCAGAAACTCAGCAATGTTGTTGTGGTCTTCGGTCCAGAGACTGGTTTGATGCAGCTCTCCGAGCTACTCTATCCTGTGCAAGCTTCTTAATCTCAAAGTACCAACTGCAACCTACATACTTCTGAATCTGCTTAGTGTATTCATCTCTTGGTCTCCCTCTACAATTTTTTCCCTCCACGCTTCCTTCCAGCAATAAATTGGTGATCCCTTGATGCCTCAGAACATGTCTTACCAACCGATCCCTTCTTCTAGTCACGTTGCGCAACAAATTCCTCTTCTCCCCAATTCTCTTCAGTACCTCCTCATTAGTTACGTGATCTATCCATCTAATCTTCAGCATTCTTCTGTAGCACCACAAGCCTCTAGTCTCTTCTTGTCTAAACTATTTATCGTCCATGTTTCACTTCCATACAAATACTTTGAGAAAAGACTTACTGACATTTAAATCTATTCTCATTGTTAACAACTTTCTCCTTTTCAGAAACGCTTTCCTTGCCATTGCCAGTCTACATTTTATATCATCTCTACTTCGACCATCATCAGTTATTTTGCTCCCCAAATAGCAAAACTCATCTACTACTTTAAGTGTCTCATTTCCTAATCCAATTCCCTCAACATCACCTGATTTAATTCGACTACATTCCAGTATCCTCGTTTAGCTTTTGTTGATATTCATCTTATATCCCCCTTTCAAGACACTGTCCATTCCGTTCAACTGCTCTTCCAAGTCCTTTGCTGTCTCTGACAGAATTACAATGTCATCGGCAAAACTCAAAGCTTTTATTTCTTCTCCGTGAATTTTAATTCCTACCCCAAATATTTCTTTTTTTTCTTTACTGATTTCTCAATATACAGATTGAATAACGTCGGGGATAGACTACAACCCTGTCTCACTCCCTTTCCAACCACTGCTTCCCTTTCATGTCCCTCGATTCGTATAACTGCCATCTGGTTTCTGAACAAATTGTTGACAGCCTTTCGTTTTCTGTATTTTACCCCTGCCACCTTCAGAACTTGAAAGAGAGTATTCCAGTCAACATTGTCAAAAGCTTTCTCTAAGTCTACAAATGCTAGAAAAGTAGGTTTGCCATTCCTTAATCTATCTTCTAAGATAAGTCGTAGGGTCAGTATTTCCTCTAGTGTTCCAACATTTCTACGGAATCCAAACTGATCTTCCCCAAGTTAGAATTTTAGAACATGTTTTTTGCTCGAGTATCATGTCGTTTTTGGAAACCCAGAATCTACTATGTAGGAATCAACATGGATTCCGGAAACAGCGATCGTGTGAGACCCAACTCGCTTTATTTGTTCATGAGACCCAGAAAATATTAGATACAGGCTCCCAGGTAGATGCTATTTTTCTTGACTTCCGGAAGGCGTTCGATACAGTTCCGCACTGTCGCCTGATAAACAAAGTAAGAGCCTACGGAATATCAGACCAACTGTGCGGCTGGATTGAAGAGTTTTTAGCAAACAGAACACAGCATGTTGTTATCAATGGAGAGACGTCTACAGACGTTAAAGTAACCTCTGGCGTGCCACAGGGGAGTGTTATGGGACCATTGCTTTTCACAATATATATAAATGACCTAGTAGATAGTGTCGGAAGTTCCATGCGGCTTTTCGCGGATGATGCTGTAGTATACAGAGAAGTTGCAGCATTAGAAAATTGTAGCGAAATGCAGGAAGATCTGCAGCGGATAGGCACTTGGTGCAGGGAGTGGCAACTGTCCCTTAACATAGACAAATGTAATGTATTGCGAATACATAGAAAGAAGGATCCTTTATTGTATGATTATATGATAGCGGAACAAACACTGGTAGCAGTTACTTCTGTAAAATATCTGGGAGTATGCGTGCGGAACGATTTGAAGTGGAACGATCATATAAAATTAATTGTTGGTAAGGCGGGTACCAGGTTGAAATTCATTGGGAGAGTGCTTAGAAAATGTAGTCCATCAACAAAGGAGGTGGCTTACAAAACACTCGTTCGACCTATACTTGAGTATTGCTCATCAGTGTGGGATCCGTACCAGATCGGTTTGACGGAGGAGATAGAGAAGATCCAAAGAAGAGAGGCGCGTTTCGTCACAGGGTTATTTGGTAACCGTGATAGTGTTACGGAGATGTTTAATAAACTCAAGTGGCAGACTCTGCAAGAGAGGCGCTCTGCATCGCGGTGTAGCTTGCTCGCCAGGTTTCGAGAGGGTACGTTTCTGGATGAGGTATCGAATATATTGCTTCCCCCTACTTATACCTCCCGAGGAGATCACGAATGTAAAATTAGAGAGATTAGAGCGCGCACGGAGGCTTTCAGACAGTCGTTCTTCCCGCGAACCATACGCGACTGGAACAGAAAAGGGAGGTAATGACAGTGGCATGAAAAGTGCCCTCCGCCACACACCGTTGGGTGGCTTGCGGAGTGTAAATGTAGATGTAGATGTAGAAGGTCGGCTTCTACCAGTTTTTCCATTCGCCTGTAAAGAATTCGTGTTAGTATTTTGCAGCCGTGACTTATTAAACTGATAGATCGTAATTTTCACACCTATCAACAGCTGCTTTCTTTGGGATTGGAACTGTTATATTCTTCTTGAAGTCTGAGGATACTTGGCCTGTTTCATACATCTTGCTTACCAGACGGTAGAGTTTTGTCAGGGCTTGCTCTCCCAAGGCTAACATCAGTTCTAATATTGTCTACGCCCTGGACCTTGTTTCGACTCAGGTCTTTCAGTGCTCTGTCGAATTATCCTCACAGTATCATATTTCCCAGTTCATCTTCACCTACGTCCTCTTCCATTTCCATAATACTGCCCTCCAGTTCATCGTCCTTGTATAGACCCTCTGTATACTCCTTCCGCCTTTCTACTTTCAAATGGTTAAAATGGCTCTAAGCACTATGGGCCTTAACATCTGAGGTCATCAGTCCCCTAGACGTAGAACTATTTAAACCTAACTAACCTGAGGACATCACACACATCCATGCCCAAAGCAGAATTCGAACCTGCGACCGTAGCAACAGCGCGGTTCCGGACTGAAGCGCCTGCAACGGCTCGGTCACAACAGCCGGCCTTTCTGCTTTCCCTTCTTTGCTTAGAACTGGTTTTCATTACTCCTATTTAATTTTTTATTTATAGCCCTGTATTCATCTGACCAGAAGTCTTGTTCCTCCTGCCACCGAACTTCACTAATTCCCCCTATATCTAACTTTAACCTATCCATTTCGCTTTTTAAATTTTCTAACCTACCAGCCCGATTAAGGGATCTGACATTCCACTCTCCGTTGCGTAGAACGCCAGTTTTGTTTCTTCTGATTTAGCAATAGCGGGTCTAAAATCGAAAACTCGTTCCTGACGCGTCCTCTGACTAAACCAATGCACTTTTCAGTAGTACATAACGTCTCCAAACACTTCGTTCGATTCCATCAAAAACTGCTGCAACTGACGATGTAATAAGGCGTACGACTTCAGGGAATTTACTATTTGCGCCACTGATTCCATCACGTGTCCATCTCAGAATATTTAACACCTAGTGTTCTCGATGTACAGAACAAGGAATCCCATACAAATCGTATGTCGATCGTTATAATTTCCAGTTCTTTGATCGTCAACTGAATGTTTAAATTCCTTCTGTTGCAATGTCGTTTCACTGCAAATTTGCTGTACCCGTCGATTATGCCACTAGATAATAGCTACTGAGAATTCTCATCTTTCTCCTCTGTGATTCCCATCCATTTTAAAAGTATTGTGACGATATGTCGCAAGATTACCTCTTTTGCGTAAATAGTCAGTGAACCTATGAACTTCATTTATAGTACGAACAAACAGCAAAGGATAAACGGCGCTTACTCCATGATTTTTGCAGAACTGAAGACAGTCGTCCAGACCAAAATAAGCAATACCAATTGCTGGAAGGTGTCTCATCCCTCTGCTAAATGAAATGTCGCGCTATACCGAGAAGGACCGAAGAAATCCGAGACGTACCGAACAGCGCCGATACAGGTCGAGCCTCAGTCCGCACGTGGGAATAACATTGTGCACGCGTGAAGTTCCGCACGTCATGACCGACCCTGCTCTAGGCAAATGTGCGATGAGGATCTTTCTCGAAATTGAGTAGACATTCATCTGTAAACAGTGGATTATATTCATTCAAGATCAAATAACACACTGTGGTATATTTTACTCCTTATGTGTCTAATGCATTGGTCTCCGTCATCTTTGAATCACGTACTTGTCTGAAGCAAGTAGTAAACTTTTCCCGTTTGGATACAAAAATGTCTTGGCATGTGTAAAGTTTTACTGTAATTTACAACCAACGCTTATTTTTTCTCTTTCCATTTCCCTTTCCCCAACGAGTATGCCACGTACACGAGCCCAAAAAATTTAGTTATTAGTTACAATTACGAATGGGTATCCATTTTTCATACTTACTAAATTCTTTACCCCGATAATTTGCCGTGTGACCTAGAATAAGAGGTAAATCAATCATTTTTTCTAAAAACACAGTGTCTCTGGAACTATGATATGGTACAAAAATTTGAGTGAAACATTTCAAGTATGGCTTCCAGCTCAGGATGTTGTTGTTGTTGTTATTGTGTTCTTTAGTCCAAATACTAGTTTGATCCGGCTCTTCACACTCGTCTGCACTGTGCAAGCCTCTTCATATTTTCCTAATTACTGCAACCTCCATCTATTTGAAATTGCTTGCATTATTCAATTCTTGCCCTCCATTACAATTCTTATACCTCCCCCCCCCCCCCCCACTTCTCTCTATTATCCTTCTTTTAGTTGAGGTGTGCCATAAATTTATTTTCTTCCAAATTCGATTAGCATGCCCTCGTTAGTTATTCGATTTACCCATCTAATTTCAAGTCCTTTTTCTGTAGAACCACGTTTCAGAAGCTTCTGTTCTCTTCCTGACTGAAAGATTTGTTCTCCATTTTTCACTTTCGTGTAAGTGTACACTCCGGACAAATACCTTCAGAAAATATTTCCTCACATTTAAATTTATATTACATCTTACATTATTTCTCTTCTTTTAGAAAATATTTTCTTGCTATTGTCAGTCTGCACTTCATACCCTCTCTGTTTCGGCCATAGTTATTTTATTTCCCAAACATGAAAACTCATCTACTACTCTGAGTGTCTATAATTCCTTAGGCATCACTAGATTTGAGTTGACTATGTTGCATTACCCTTGGATTACTTTTATCAATGTCGTCTTATAATTGCTTTCTGGACACTAAGCATTCCGCTTAACTATTCTTACGAGTACTTTGCCATTCCTGAGAGAATTACAATGTCAACAGTATACTTCAAAACTTTTATTCCTTTTCCTTGAACTTAAAATCCCTTTCGTTTACTGATTCCTCAGCTTACAGATTCAAGCGGGCCGAAGTGGCCGAGCGGTTCTAGGCGTTACAGTCTGGAACCGCACGACCGCTACGGTCGCAGGTTCGAATCCTGCCTCGGGAATGGGTGTGTGTGATGTCCTTAGGTTAGTTAGGTTTAAGTAGTTCTAAGTTCTAGGGGACTGATGACCTTAGAAGTTAAGTCCCACAGTGCTCAGAGCCATTTGAACCATTTTTACAGATTCAAAATCATCGGGGACAGGCTACAAACATGTTTCACTCTCCTCTCAACTACTGCTCCCCTTTGACGTCCTTAGTCTCTTATAACTATAATCTGGTTTCAGTACAAATTGTGGATAATCTTTCGGCCTCTACATTTTATCCCCGACACGTCAAAATCTATCTCTATATATTTACGGATCCTATAAACGTACGTTTGTCTTTCTCCAACACAAGATACGTCATATAGCGCCTCGATTACTCCTTCATTTCTACAGAAACCATACTGCTCTTCCCCGAGATCGGCTTCTATCAGTTTTTCCATTCTTCTGTAAATTATTCGCCTCTGTATTTTGCAACCACAACTTTAGACTGATGGTTCGGTAGTATACACACCTGCCAGCAACGTCTTCTCTTTGGATGGAACTACACTACTGGCCATTGAAATTGCTACACCACGAAGATGACGTGCTACAGACGCGAAATTTAACCGACAGGGAGAAGATGCTGTGATATGCAAATGATTAGCTTTTCAGAGCATTCACACAAGCTTGGCGCCGGTGGCGACACCTACAACGTGCTGACATGAGGGAAGTTTCCAACCGATTTCTCATACTCAAACAGCAGTTTACCGGCGTTGCCTGGTGAAACGTTGTTGTGATGCCTCATGTAAGGTGGAGAAATGCGTACCATCACGTTCCGACTTTGATAAAGGTCGGATTGTAGCCTATCGCGATTGCGGTTTATCGTATCGCGACATTGCTGCTCGCGTTGGTAGAGATCCAATGACTGTTAGCAGAATATGGAATCGGTGGGTTCAGGAGGGTAATACGGAACGCTGTGCTGGGTCCCAACGGCCTCGTATCACTAGCAGTAGAGATCACAGACATCTTATCCGCATGGCTGTAAAGGATCGTACAGCCACGTCTCGATCCCTGTGTCAACAGATGGGGACGTTTGCAAGACGACAACCAACTGCACGAACAGTTCGACGACGTTTGCAGCAGCATGGACTATCTGCTCGGAGACCATGGCTGCTGTTACCCTTGACGCTGCATCACAGACAGGAGCACCTGCGATGGTGTACTCAAGGACGAAACTGGGTGCACGAATGGCAAAACGTCATTTTTTCGGATGAATCCAGGTTCTGTTTACAACATCATGATGATCGCATCCGTGTTTGGCGACATCGTGGTGAACGCACATTGGAAGCATGTATTCGTCATCGCCATACTGGCGTATCAGCCGGCGTGATGGTATGGGGTGCCATTGGTTACACGTCTCGGTCACCTCTCGTTCGCATTGACGGCACTTTGAACAGTGGACGTTACATTTCAGATGTGTTACGACCCGTGGCTCTACCCTTCATTCGATCCCTGCGAAACCCTACATTTCAGCAGGATAACGCACGAGCGCATCTTGCAGGTCCTGTACGGGCCTTTCTGGATATAGAAAATGTTCGACTGCTGCCCTGGCCAGCACATTCTCCATAGCTCGCACCAACTGAAAACGTCTGGTCAATGGTGGTCGACAAACTGGCTCGTAACAATACGCCAGTCAGTACTCTTGATGAACTGTGGTATCGTGTTGAAGCTGCACGGGCAGCTGTAGGTGTACACGCCATCCAAGCTCTGTTTGACTCAATGCTCATGCGTATCAAGGCGGTTATTACGGACAGAGGTGGTTGTTCCGGGTACTGATTTCTCAGGATCTATGCACCCAAATTGCGTGAAAATGCAATCACATGTCAGTTCTAGTATAATATATTTGTCCAATGAATACCCGTTTATCATCTGCATTTCTTCTTGGTGTAGCAATTTTAATGGCCAGTAGGGTATTAGCGTCTTCTGGAAGTCCTCTGCTACTGGCTCATACACTTGCACGCCAGCTGGAACAGTTTTGTTATCGGTGGCCTCCCAGGGACCCGGCTGTGGCCCGGCCGCAGCCGGTGTGTACAACCGCCCAAGACGGCGGCCGGCGATCGATGCTCCGCCGGTGGCAGCTTCTTGGCGTTCGCGCGCCCTCGAGTGTTTGTCTTGTGCCGCACCTGGCAACCTTATTGATTGTAGCAACCGCTGCCGGGACCCGGGTTTGTCACTTCGGGCAGCCGACTGCCGCCACCGCCGAGGAGCCCTTCGGCCGAAGAACCGACACCTCGACATCTTCATCGACGTCTGCACTCACAACTCACCTTTCGGTGTGTGGTGGAGAGTGCTTTGTGTTTCACTGTCACTTCCGCCCTTCTCAGAACCAGTCGACAACAGTCCACGAATTATTCTTGGTGATTCCATGTGAATTCAAACTCCCCTAATTTTACCTCACGGTATCTTCACGAAATATACTAGGAGAAAGTAATATATTGGTTGACTCTTATAGGCCTTAACATACTAAGCATGGTTCTCTGGAGACCCCAGAAGGTGGCTTTTAGTGATAGTAATACAACTCTAAGAACCAATTTATGCTTGCTTTTTACACTACTGGCCATTAAAATTGCTACACCAACAACAGATGCAGATGATAAACGGGTATTCATTGGACAAATATATTATACTAGAACTGATATGTGTTTACATTTTCACGCAATTTGGCTGCATAAATCCTGAGAAATCAGTACCCTGAACAACCACCTCTGGCGGTTATTACGGCCTTAATACGCCTGGGCATTGAGTCAAACAGAGTTTGGATGGCGTGTACGGGTACAGCTGCCCATGCAGCTTCAACACGATACCACACTTCATCAAGATTAGTGACTGGCGTATTGTGACGAGCCAGTTGGTCGGTCACCATTGACCAGACTTTTTCAATTGGTGAGAGATCTGGAGAATGTGCCGTATCCAGAAAGGCCCGTACAGGACCTGCAACAAGCGGTCGTGCATTATCCTGCTGAAATGTAGGATTTCGCAAGGATCGAATGAAGGGTAGAGCCACGAGTCGTAACACATCTGAAATGTAACGTCCACTGTTCAAAGTGCCGTCAATGCGAACAAGAGGTGACCGAGACGTGTAACCAATGGCACCCCATACCATCACGCCGGCTGATACGCCAGTATGGCGATGACGAATACACTCTTCCAGTGTGCGTTCACCTCGATGTCGCCAAACTCGGATGCGACCATCGTGATGCTGTAAACAGAACCTGGATTCATCCGAAAAAATGACGTTTTGCCATTCGTGTACCCAGGTTCGTCGTTGAGTACACCATCGCAGGCACTCCTGTCTGTGATGCAGCGTCGAGGGTAACAGCAGCCATGGTCTCCGAGCTGATAGTCCATGCTGCTGCAAACGTCGTCGAACTGTTCGTGCGGATGGTTGTCGTCTTGCAAACGTCCCCACCTGTTGACTCAGGGATCGAGACGTGGCTGCACGATCCGTTACAGCCGTGCGGATAAGATGCCTGTCATCTTGACTGCTAGTGATACGTGGCCTTTGAGATCCAGCACGGCGTTCCGTATTACCCTCCTGAACCCACCGATTCCATATTCTGCTAAGAGTCATTGGATCTCGACCAACACGGGCAGCAAGGTCGCGATACGATAAACCGCAATCGCAATAGGCTACAATCCGACCTTTATCAAAATCGGAAACGTGATGGTACGCATTTCTCCTCCTTACACGAGGCGCCACAACAACGTTTCACTAGGCTATGCCGGTCAACTGCTGTTTGTGTATGAGAAATCGGTTGGAAAGGTTCCTCATGTGAGCACGTTGTAGGTGTCGCCACCGGCCCTCACCTTGTGTGAATGCCCTGAAAAGCTAATCATTTGCATATCACAGCATCTTCTTTCTGTCGGTTAAATTTCGTGTCTGAAGCACTTCATCTTCGTAATGTAGCAATTTTAACGGCCAGTAGTGTATATCCCTTTAAAGAAGGGTAATAGGGAGAAGTTCGTGGAGCGGGGTCGTATGAATTGTAATAACGCTTGATATACTACGCCACGTGTTTTCATGAATTTTTTTGTAATCTTTTATTATGTGAACACATATTTTTTTTAAAAATTCCTGCAAGCAAATGGCAGATAATGAGGTTCTTCGGATTCAGAATGGATGTGAACTCCGTGGCCCAGAATATGTCTTCAGTGAGCGTGATGAGGCCTTTATTCCCGAACAAAATACGTCGGGATTGGAAGACGACCTTGAAATGGAAACAGAAGGAAGTAACATTGCCAGCGAAAATTGTGATGAGAATTCCGATGAAGAAGATGAGTTTATTGTAAAGTCAGGAAAAAAATGGACAAGTTCAATGTCCACTGTAACTCACTATAATAGTCAGTATAACACTCAAATGTTTTTTATTCCAGTCTTTGATAACAATATAAAGTCCTACCGACGATGACCTGTTTCTGTCAGACCGACGTTTCTAGAAGACACCCTGACACTGCGATAAACAGCGTTTTATTAAGCAGGATAACACTCCAAAAGAGTCTCCAGGGCCAACAAGCAAAAGTGATCATGCAGCCACGATTTCCGAAATTTGCAACATGTTGTTTGATGACCAAATTGTAGATATTATATACACCTTCACCAGTGCTGAAACGTCATATGTTGTTCAGTATTACAATGCAAATTGTGCTCTGAACAAAATGAGAATTTGGACAGATGATGATTCTGTTAAACTCAGAGAGTTTCTTGGTATGCTACTGATTGCTGGAGCTCTTCGCTGACGAAAGGAATCAATTTTTAAAATGTGGAAAACAGACGAAAATATTCGTTCGACAGCTTTTATTGCAGCCGTCGCACGGAATCGACTTTTGCCTATTCGTCAGTTTATCAGGTTTGACAATAAAGCAACACGTCGTTAATGATTATTTAATTTAAGTGTGCTTTTAGACATACAGAGAACCTAATCTGAGTAACCTTCTACACCACTATGTTGATAAATTAAGAAAAAAATATAGGGACCGAAGAACAGCTCAGCTTGGTAAACAACGTCGACTACTTAGGCCTGGTATATTAAGGGCTAGGAACGTACTCTCTCGGAATTTGAACAGTAAATGACACCGTCATGCACAACGCCTCTCTTGTAGCGTCTGCCTCTGGAGCTGGATGACCATCACCGTGGAGCTTTCGCACTTACCTAATGAACCTGTGCCTAACGCGCTTCTCTTCTTTCGGCCTTCTCTCTTTCCTCTCACAATCCTTTACGGGGCGGATCCTAGACCGACGTGCAGCATTCAGTACCGATCGAACTAGAATTTTGTATTCGACATCCTTCTGGGGTGATTTACTTATTCCTTAGGATTCTTCCAGTGAATCTCAGTCTCGCGCCTGTTTTATCTGCTATTAGTTGTATGTGGAGGTTCCACTTTAAATCGCCCCATACCCATACTTTCACATCTGACAGCTTCCAGTGACTGTGTCGCAATATTGTTATCATACAATAACGCATCTTGTCGCCTATTTATGTGTAATACTCTACAGTTGTTTGTGTTGAGGTACAATCGCCCATCCTGCAGCAAGCGTGTTTCCTTTGCAGATGCCGCACGGGGTAGCCGCGCGGTCTTAGGCGCTTTACCACGGTTCGCGCCGCTCCCGCAGTCCGAAGTTCGAGTCCTCCCTCGGGCATGGGTGTGTGTGTGTGTGTGTGTGTGTGTTGTCCATAACGTAAGTTACTTTAAGTTAGATTAAGTAGTGTGTAAGCCTAGGGACCGATGACCTGAGCAATTTGGTCCCATAGGAACTATATCTGGAGTACAGCATTGTATGGTAGTGAAACATGGACTGTGCGAAAACCGGAACAGAAGAGAATCGAAGCATTTAAGATGTGGTCCTACAGACGAATGTTGAAAACTAGGTGGACTGATAAGGTAAGGGATGAGGAGGTTCTGCGTAGAATCGGAGAGGAAAGGAACATGGGGAAAACATTGATAAGGAGAAGGGACGGAATGATAGGATATCTGTTAAGACATGAGGGATTGGCTAGAGGAAGCTGTTGAGGGCAAAAACGGTAGAGGAAGACAGAGATTGGAATACATCCAGCGTAGGTTGCAATGCTACTCTGAGGTGAAGAGGTTGGCACAGGAGAGGAATTCGTGGCGGGCTGCATCAAACCAGTCAGAAGAGTGATGACGAGAAAAAAAAGGAAATTACCACAAATTTCCAAAATTTACTCTGCAGATCTTCCTGGATATCGCTGCAGTTTTATAGCGTTGTGATTTCTGTATGTATAATACCAACATCCGTGAAAAGCCTCATGGCTCATGGTATGGCATTTATATACATTATAAAAAGTAATGCTCCTATAGCACTCCCTTGGGGTACGCCCAGAGTTATTTTTACGACTGAAGATTTGTCTACGTTAAGACTGACATCCTGTCTTCTGTTTGCTCGGAACTTTTCTATCCAGTCACAAAGTTGGTCCGATATCCGGTACGCTCGCAGTTTGTTCATTTGTTGAGAGTGCGAACCGTCCGAATGCCATCCGGAAATCAACGAACACGACACCAACTTGGGCGCCGGTATTTTCTGCCTTCTCCTTCTCGTGGACGAACAAAGCGATCTACGTTTCACACGATCAACGTTTCCGGAATTCATGCAGGTTCCAACAAAGGAAATTTTCTGTCTCTAGAAATGAGATAATAAGCGATGATAAAACTCCCAAATTCTAAAACATTCTGACATCAGCGATATATGCCTACAGTTTAGTGTCTCTGTTAGACGACCCTTCCTGAACACTGGAACAACCTGTGCATTTTTCCAATCGCTAGGAACGCTTCTCTCCTGCGGTGACGTACAGTACACTGCTGGTAGAGGAGGGACAATTTCGGATACGTTGCATAGAACTGCAAAGGCCCTGTGGCCTTTGCTGAGCAATTTCAGTTGCTTTTGGTGTCCTGCAGTCACTTACATTGATATCTGCCAGAAGGAATGCAGCAGCGATTCTGGCTCACATAGGTTGTTTTGTCAAGCTTGAAAAAATTCCATTAGGTCTGGTTTGCCCACATACAGCGGCAGGCTACTAGCTGCATACATGGCGTCATCAAGAAGACGGATGATTGGGAATTAAAAACATGATGAGAAATTTAAAACGATCAAACATGGCGTTGGTGTGAAATTTAAAAATTGGAGGGAAATTTATAAAGCCAAAGATGGTGGAAATTTAACACCCCCTCTCCCAGAAGAACAGCCCTTCGCCCCTTCCGTTTACAGAACTTAATAAACACAACGGCACACCTTTCGACCATGCACAGCCTAGACCTGTGCCAGCTCCTTGCGAATACACTCTGTCTTACATGACAGAGCGATTGTAGTAGACCCTGAAGATGTTTTACAGCAGGTTTGCTATTCAATGCTTCATCTATGGACCCAAATGTTTCACCCATAAATGGATCACAATATTTCATGCGTTAAAAATGAAAAACGAACAGAAAAACAACTGCGTGAAAGTTTCAGCGAATTTGAAAAAATGTCGCATCCGTGAGCTGGTGCCTTCTCAATATCGACAGAGTTGTTACATCACCTAAATTCAAAAATAGGATTAGAAATTTTACAACCCACTGACGTGGCTGCAGAATAACGTGCAACCTGGTGATGCATGTTAAAAGTTGGTACCACTGCCCAATTTTACTTTGGTTTCAGGTCGTTCACTTCATTCAAAATGACAAATCGAAATTGACGAAAATGCTCATCGACATTTTTGACGCTCGCAACATTATCGTTCTTTCTTTGGTCTTGGCGAACCATCGGAGACTGCACTTTACCGACCGAGGTGGCGCAATGGTTAGCATACTGGACTCGAATTCGGGAGGACGACGGTTCAAACCAGCGTCTGGATATCTTGATTTAGGTTTTCTGTGATTTCCCTAACTCGCTTCACACAAATGCCGGGATAGTTCCTTTGAAATGGCGCGGTCGACTTCCTTTCCCATCCTTCTCTAACCCGTCGGGACCCATGACCTCGCTGTTTGTTCCCCTCCCCTGAATCAACCAACCAACCATTCTGCAGTTGGTCGTTTTGTTGTAGCTTCCTACTCATAACACACAGTCTTGTCTCCTGTGAATGCAATTACGGCGCGTTGCTGGTAACGACTGTCTTCTATAGACGCCATTTTGATAGTTCACTACGGCTGTGCCTAGTGTCGGAACTCTATGAAACTTAAAACATTTGTTACTTACGGTTCTTAGCTCAAACTGCAACCGAATTTACTGTGCTGGCGACACGCCAGGAATAAAATCAGCCTTGGAACTTGCTGGATAAACGGTGTATATCTTCCGTACATATTATAAATTAAAGTCCCCTGCTACGTTTTTTGTCTGTAAAGGCTAATCTCGGAAATTTGTAGCAATTTTGATACGGTTTTCAATTAGACAGACCTATTCCTGAGGAAGACTTGTGTACATAATTTATTACTACTACGTCAGATAAGTCGTCCAGGCATAGATACTTAGTGCTAACCATGTGAAGGTGCGGCATACCCAGTCAAATACGAAGAACTCTCCAAAGAAATACATCGGTATCGAAGGTACAATAAGTGTATTACAAGACTGAGTTGCGTCGCTATTATCGTTCGGTTAACTAAAAAAAATTAGGCTAAATGATTCGTATTATAAAAGCTGTACTTATCATATGCTAATGATGTCATGTACACCATTTAAATGTCATGGTTATTTACTTACATAAAATACTGAGTGAATATCCTTTGGGAAATAATAGGTTTTGTGTATTATGTCGTCTTTTTCAGGTATGAAATGCCTTCCAATAATCTAGCAGTGTAAGGGTTGTGTTACAAGGTTACCATCATCTTATCTCACCCATTTGGTGGTCAGTTGCTTGTTTCTTTTAATTAACTTAGCTTGTATTTGCTGTTTTACAGCAGGTTCCTAAATTTTTTATGTAACTGCTGTTCCTGGCGTGTAAAGCCTTCAGCCTTGATTGTGATTATTTCTTTTAAAAAAAAGAATTCGATATTTATAATTTAGCAGTAAGCCTTAAAACCTTATTTACTCCATTCCTGACGTCTGATACCTTCTGCTGTGTTTGTAGCCACTTACCTTTTAATATTTCAATACCTGTAAGTTGCCGGCCGCGGTGGTCTAGCGGTTCTAGGCGCTCAGTCCGGAGCCGCGCGACTGCTACGTTCGCAGGTTCGAATCCTGCCTTGGGCATGGTTGTGTGTGATGTCCTTAGGTTAGTTAGGTTTAAGTAGTTCTAAGTTGTAGGGGACTGATGACCATAGATGTTAAGTCCCATAGTGCTCAGAGCCATTTGAACCATTTTTTGAACCTGTAAGTTGTAATTGCTGCGAGTTCTTAAACGTTCTTAATATATTGCCATTCTTGGCGTGTAAGGCCTTCAACCACGATCACAGTGGCTTGTTTTTTTTTTTAATATTATCTGTATCTGTATTTTAAGGTGATTCGATAAATTGCAACGCATTGAAAACACTATTATTTACACAGTTGTTTATTCCTTCATTAATAATATGTAGTATTTATTATTTATTGTTGATTCTGGAATTATTGTTTTAAAAATAAATGTGTGTAACTGTAAAAGGCAACCAATAGGAATTGATTACGGCCCCGTCCACAATCGTAACCGTATCCTGCCTTCCCTTGACAACCACCAGGTTCCAGTATTCTTTCAGAGATCAGCATCGTTCTTGCATGATATTTCGATAACGTGATTCATTATATTCACAAGGCATTACTTGAGACAGCTCGTCGCTTTTATTTAATAGGATGGAGACCCTCCATGCCCTCACCGGACGCTCCGCGTCCACACCGGCGAGTGGCCGACATAAAAGATCTAATGCAATCTCTGCGTAAGGATTAGTGGTCATTAAGATGTTGGTGCTGCGATGGTTGCATAAGTCTGGTTATAATTAACGCTCGTCTGGAGACAGATTCGGTCGAAAATTGAACGAAGGGTAGCGGTTCGTAGATCAGAGGAAAAAGGCAAGAGCCAAGGGAAAAAAAACCTCTGCGAAAGTTTATATTAAAAATGAAGAAATTCCTCCAGCTGTAATTTAGGTGTTGATTTTATTTTAGCAACTAGCTTCAACTTTGTAACAACGTCATCATCAGGCCTTATAAAATATGCCATACATACAACAACCAATGTGACATCAGTAATCTAAGAGTTATTATGTAAACAAATATATTATAGACATATTACATAATGGACGAATTCAATAAAATTAATTACATTTTGGCGTTTTCATTAAATGCAGTCATTCTGCAAATTAACAATTTATGTGTTACCAATAAGTACAAATGAAATTATACATACATGATCGTTTTTATTACAGATCAATGTCAAGCATTAAATGAAATGAGAGTGTATATAAAAAACTTAAGTGACAAGCCGCTACCCTTACGCATAGTAAACAGTACTAAAAAGAACATGCACTGCTAATCAGACATATATAGGGTAAGATCCATTATTAAAGAATAGTAAAGGGAAGGAAAGATAGAAATAGAGTTATGTTTGCAAAACACTGCATTGTCATCATACTAAAGTGACAGTCAAGCAAGTTACTGAAACAACGTCAATCATAACGTCGCAAAACGAACAACAAGAAACCGGAAAACGAGTATGGAACCTAGTTAATCAAAGGTAGTCTGTGGTGTAAAATACATACTAATCAATCTAAAACCTACTCATTCGAATAAAAATGTAAGTTAACAAGCCGCTGAAAAACCTTATTTCAACGTCTTTGTCTCATCGACAGCAGTAATCTTGGTCACAAGTAGTGTAATTCTAGTATGCTTACATGGTCAATAGTACGATCAAGTTCACAGCAATACTCCAAAAGGACTAACTAGGTACTGACAGTCGAAACAATTCATCACACCTGTAAAATATTTACTGTTCCTCTAATAAACACTTACCAGAACGAAGGCATGCAGTAAAGTATACAGCGTATAACACTCGTATTGTAAATGTGATCTAGTCAAAGGTTGATTAGGTTAATTATACTCAATGACATGCTTAATTACTACTTATTAGGACGGCGGAAAGTCTGACAACCAATATCACCATTACACCATGGGTACTCATTCGTTTCGCTTATACATATACATCAGTTCTTGTATAAAATAAATAGTTGAAATATAAGCTGTCCACTGATTACGAGAACAAGCATTGAGAGTGGGAAGTAAAATTATTCTGAACACAAGGCTTCTTAAGTGACAAAGATGAAACTGATTCGTAACAGCGAAAGACGATAATGTGTCCAGTACGGAGTCTGACATGGGAAAGCGAATTCTCTATCGAATTGACCACATAGTGAACTCCATAGTAGGTATAACCGAGCACAAACACATGAACTACTACCTTATAATCAATACTAACGGACAAAGCTCCATATATAGGGGTGTCAAGCCAAGCACATGCCGGCCGGAGTGGCCGTGCGGTTCTGGGCGCTACAGTCTGGAGCCGAGCCACCGCTACGGTCGCAGGTTCGAATCCTGCCTCGGGCATGGATGTGTGTGATGTCCTTAGGTTAGTTAGGTTTAATTAGTTCTAAGTTCTAGGCGACTGGTGACCTCAGAAGTTAAGTCGCATAGTGCTCAGAGCCATTTGAACCAAGCACATGAATTGGTTCAAATGGCTCTGAGCACTATGGGACTCAACATCTTAGGTCATAAGTCCCCTAGAACTTAGAACTACTTAAACCTAACTAACCTAAGGACATCACACACACCCATGCCCGAGGCGGGATTCGAACCTGCGTCCGTAGCAGTCCCGCGGTTCCGGACCGCAGCGCCAGAACCGCACGGCCACCGCGGCCGGCAAGCACATGAATTCACATAATCTAGAGGCCAATCATCAACCACAGTATGGATAACCATGAGAATCTGTACGGATGACTGGCATCCAGTAATCATTAATAGGCCGACGTCTCTCGGGATAGCGCGTCATGTAATCAAAGGAATAATATCGGTCCTTATTACACCACAACTTATGTAAATATTTATGATACTGTTTATCTGTACTACCGATAAAATTCTATTAACTTCAAAGTGACTGATTATTTCCTGTACATGCAGAAATCAGTACTGCTCTATACTGTATGTCAAAGGAAACCGAAAGTAGTATTTAAAACTGTATCGCTGTCTACTGATCAAATGGATTGAAACCCAAACACATAATCGTTATCGTGTAATACTCATGGAGTAGAACACATCGACATCACTCTTTCATCATCAAACTCCGATTACACTCTTCGGAATTACTATATCAAGTGAACTATAATCTCATTTTCACAGATAAACTCCGTTACTATCACTCCCCCTAGTGTATTATAACCATATATTAATCCTGTAGCTTTTACTGATATGTAATCATAACATAAAATACAGCTCTATATAAAGACACAAATCGTTCTATACGAAAGATATTCTTTACGATAAAAACATCATGGCAGTACCATGACTAATATAATTGAACTTCATGTTAGTGCCTACAGAGGAATAGAAGGCATGGCGATAAAGCCTATACTGACAGTGGTATTCTTACTTTGCTTAACCTAACGTTCTGAAATAACGTAACTAGAGGGGAAGAGGATTCTCTATAAACACGTCCTTTATATAGCTATGTTCATAACGAACGTCAAACGCGTAAAATTCCAGCCTACAAAAAACCAAACCATTCCGAAAATGATGTGACAAAACCACATGGTGTACAGCAGAGAAGTGATGTTATTTACCGATAATACTTACGGGACTTCTATAAGGGTGACATTTTGCACGATTGCTCTGTGAAAATAATGCGGTACGGTTCAGAAACGACGTACCTGGGGAGCGATTTTTACTACAAGTGCTCCATTTACATAACGACGTTTGTAGTAACGGTCGAATATGTTGCCAACAAGCCTTCTAGGGAGCTACATCATTCTGAGATGTGCCAGTAACACGTGGTATGCTGATAGAGGAGCGGTCGTACTTCCTTATTACGTTGTATGGGACATCTAAATAGACAACATGTTACGACCAACTCACCATACACTTGTTGCCGTCAACTGCGTGCGGCTGATACTAGAAGTCAGTGGTGAGATACGGACGTGCTCCGTGTGGAAGATGGTTAGTAACTAGTATGAAGTTTAGACCGGTAGTTCAAATATAGTAACCAAGTGAGCTTGGTCAGGCAATAAGAGCAGTAGTTGATTTCTTGCTGCCTGCGGCAGGTCTTGTGAGGGTAGGTTTTTTTAGTAGTGGGTATCATGCAGTGATACAGTGTTAGAGCCAGAGGTCGTTTTAGTGAGAGGAGTCTGGTGAGCCGCTTTGAGTCCTGTGCTGCTCCGCGTCGTTGGTGACTTGGGGTAACATCAGCGTGAAGCTGAACGGCGGCAGCTCGCTGTTGGGTGGCGTCTCCTGTTTACTGCAAGGCGCAGTTTTCTGCAGTTGACCCTCGAGCTGATCGGCTTGCTCGACGATCCACACTGCTGATTTTACGGCTTCCGGCACACAAGTCTGTATTTACCGCAGAGTTTTTCAATTGTGTCATCTGCTCAGACTCTCTCTTCGTCCAAAGCCTCTGTGCGCTGTACGCTGCCCATCCCTTTCTTGATGAAGCCACTGTCGTGTTTATGTGGGTTCCTGGTAAAGACGGTCTGACGGGAAACGAGACTGTTGACGCTGCTGCCAAGGCTACAGTCCTCGTATCACAGCCCACTAGTTTTAATATTCCCTCCGATGACTTCTGTGTTGCCATCTATTAGGAGGTGGTGTCACTATGGCATCGTCTTCCTTCATGGGAATACGCTCCAGGTTATTAAGCCTCTCCAGCAGCTTGGATGACCTCCTATCAGCCCTCCCACTGCGAGGAGGTCATTTTAACTAGGCTGCTTATTGGGCACTGCCTTTTTAGCCATCGTCATTTGCTAAGTGGCGCTCCCCCACCACTCTGTACACATTGCAGCCAAGTTTTAACTGTCCGCCATTTCCTGACGGAATGCCCATTTTTTAACCGTTTATGTTCCCGCTTGGGTTTGCCGTCTGAGCTATAGGCCGTTTTAGCAACCGAAGTGCGGGCTGTCGATCCCGTTTTACTTTTATCCGTCATAGCAATATGGCGAAGGCCATCTAAACTTAAGTTCTGGACCTCCGTTTCTTTATAGTGTATTTTGTACACCTTTCTTCACGTCCCTATTTTTAGCCGTCTCATGTCGATTGAGACTGACATGTAGTCGTTTTTTAACTCCTCTCTGTCTTCCTGTTGTACACTATTGACATGAGCTCGTATGACCCTAGTTGTTTTTGCCACCTAAAACAAAACAAGCAAACCCCGGGGCTTTTGGCGTCGCTGGCGTTGCCTTTGGGGCGACGGATATCTTCCTGGCACCCTTTTTCTTTGGCGTTGCTGGAGCAGTTCCTAGGGCAGACACACTTGCACTTTTCTGCGTGGGTGCAGGAGCGTTCGCTGGAGTTTGCACCCCTGCTGCTGGTCGTAGACCTTGGTCGAGAACTGCACGCAGTTGCCTCAAGGCCTCCTCCTCCTCCGTAGCCATGCCGACTGCAAAGGCGGCCCTCTCTGCCGCCATGGCAGCTTTAATGCCCGCTATTGCTTCCTTCATGACGCTGCCACTGCTCTTCTCGGGGACGAGAGCTGCATCCCGACCGTTCACCTTTGGGCGGTCGTCCCCGCTTGACGCGGAGAGCTCCCTCCGTGCTGTCCCTCTGCTGTACTACTGGACTGGGCTTAGCCCCCCCCCCCCCCCCCCCCCAATAATTGTCGTCTTCGTCCTCTCCGCCACGCCGCCTTCGGCTCGGCTGTGGCTTGAAAAGGCCGGACAGCCACGCCAGCTGGTTACGTGTGGCCCGCCGCACCGAGCACAGGTCGGCAGAACTTCTCTGCCACGGTCGCAGGTGCGGCTGCGCTACATAGTCCGCGCTCTGGTAATTGAAGCTCTGGAGCTGAGGATCCAGGCTGGAAGGGAGAGCTCCTGCCGTTACAGGGAAGCCCAGCACCTTCCAGAAGACGTCGCTAGAGCCGTCAGTCGTTTGCACTGCGACGGCGAGCAGCAGCGGTCTCCTCTCGTTGGTTCAGTTACGCAGCCGTACAGCCGCATTACCGAACCTGGCACGCAGCAGTCCTTCTCAGACTGCTGTCTCACCACAGCACCAAGGCCGCCCTCTCACGAGCGCTTTGGTGGTCTTCACACTTCTTGCAGCAGTGGTCTTCTCTCATGCCGGTAGCATGAGAGCAATATGGACGGCCACAGCGTTCTCGATCGCTCTGTGGGCGGCCATATTCGTTGCCAGCATGCAGATCATCGAGTCTGAATCCACCGACTCGTAGATCACATCGTGTTTTTTTCCAGTCGTCATCAAGTCGAACAGCCCTGTCCAGCCACCTCTGCACTTAATGTACAAAGGGGTAACACTCTGCGACCCCACTTCTCGATTCTTCTTGGCTTGGTCAGTAGACTTATAGAGCTGCAAGACCGTTGGCACCTTCGTAGTGACAAGTTTCTTCTGCACAGCTTTCTTCCGCATGCTCTGGCACAGAGAGCACAACATTTTGCCTTTGTTGTTAAAACAACGTCCGACAATTTGCTTTTCGCCATGGCCACAGCACAGTACTTCTTTGTGAACTCTCGTTGACCCAGTAGGCGTAGCGCACGGTGGCAGCAATCTGCATGCCTTGCTGGCTCAGACTGAATGCTGCTGCTTATCGAGTATAATGGATCCAATATTTATATGTAAACTCTTCCCCCGTCATTGTAGGCTCCAGGCGTTCCGTCTGCGGTCCGCTCCCGCTAGCAGCACCCTTAGGCGTTCCCTCTTCGGTCTGGGGCGCCTGTCTGTAGGTCGCCGTTCCATTTTCCGTCCAGTGCGGTTCCCGGTGTTCACTCTGCAGTCCGCTCCTGCTAGTAACATTCTTAGGCGTTCCCTCTTTGGTGGGATGCGCCAGACCGAGCGGTGGTGTTTCTTCTTCGGTTCCATGCACTCATCAGTGTGCTGGCTTTCAGTATTCGATCTGGTGCAGTTCCTGGTGTTCCTTTGTAGTCCGCTAGCTCCAGAAGCGCCCTGCGACGTTCCATCTTCGGTCCGAGCTGCTCGAGCAGCAGTAACGTTCAAATTTACGTGTGCTCCACTAGGATATTCTGAGTGGCTAACTCTATTTGGCGATGCTTCTTGTCCCAAAAAATGCAATTTGTAGTGTGCTCTTGAAACAAATTGTAGTGTTTCGAACCTTGGTCTGGCAGGGCAACCAACTAGGGTCTTTCATGGTGCTAGGGCGAAGGAACTGACTAGAAGCCACCTGGTGGAAATTTTCCTTCCAGCAGCCCTACCTGTTTTACACCCCCCCCCCCCCCACACCCACACACACACACCCTCTACGATGGAAGCAAATACTGACATGGACAATGAGGTTGGCAGTAAGATGGACACTCTCCACAGCTCATGAATTCACTGCCTCATCGACTCGCTAGTGAGTAGAAGAAAGTGCTTGTCAGCAGAAGATCTTATTGCCGCCCAGCTTGAGATGGAAGTTAGCTGAGTACGGGTTCGTCCCACAGATGCAGCAAAAACAACGCGTCGAGACTGAACTCAGTTGGTAGGGCCCACAGACATGGTGGTTAGTGGGCACTACCTTGCTACTGGCACAATTCTCTATCGGTATCAGGAGGCCATTGTTTAACACATATGTTCCACTTACATCCCAGTAAACTACACCACTATGGCGCAGACTACTGGCACCATCCCTGCTGTCATGTCTCAGCACGCTACCCGGTCGCAGACTGCCAAACCTGGCTTGTTCCACGGCGAGTCAACAACACTGATCACAGCCGCACCTGACAAGACGACAGATAGCCTGAAGTTGGGTGGAACGAACCCACACAATCAGAGTTAGGACATGATGGTAACTCAAACCTCACAGAAGCGCCCAACCGCCACTGTAGATGCATCCAACGTCGAAACTCGGAAGTTTTCCAGGTGGACAAAGTCCCAACATCTCAGTGAAGATGGAGCCCTTTGAGCAAAAGGTTTGTTAACCCATTGCCATTCCTGCCAAGGCATGGACCACATGGTAACTACTGTACCATGCCTATTCACTGCGCCAAATGTACCGAGTCACACAAGACCAAGGAGTGACAGAAGAAAGAGGAGGACCCACCTACTTGCTGCAACAGTAGTGAGCCACATGTGGCATGTGCTGCAACGATTTCCAATACAGAACAGCCACCAGACACGTCCTGCCAGCATGCAGCTTCACTGATGCTGCCAAGGGAATGGCATCATCCTCAACAGAGACCATCACGCACACGCCACCAACTGCGCCACAGCCAGAAGAACATGGGCACAGACATCATATGGTGCAACATGCCACACCACAGCACGCAGAACGCACACACCAGCCAGCAGACCTCACCCCAGCGTCGAAGATCAACGTCGCAGCCACCAGAGAAGATGTCAGTGAACTCAATATGTTTTTGCGGACACTGAGCCAGCTTATGAGTCTGCTACCTGCTCTCATCCATGCAGTTATGGTGGCCCCCCAGGCTAACGTCGTAAAGACCCAAGCACACCATGGATAATGCCCTAATTCGTAAAGGACAGGGACATTGACATCTGTCTTGTGCCAGAAAATTTCCTTAAACCTGGGGTGAACGTGAGGGCAGCAAACTACTGCTGCTACCAAAATGACCCACAAGGGCGGTACCTCCACCTTTGTAAGAGGTCGCTGCAGCATCATCGAGTCCGCTTACAAGAGCTTGCCAAGTTGTGGGCCACCAGGGTAGCCATCACCACTAGTGTCGATATAGTGGCAGCATGCTAGACCAGTACATGAAGCGGACTTCAATGTCCTGCTGTCGCTAGAGGGGAGACTGTTCATTGCATGCAACTTCAAGAAGAAAAACCTGGAATGGAACTATCGCCTCACCACCACCAGTGGGCACCAACTCTCCCGCTTCATTCACTGGAATGGCACAGTCATCCTGGGTCGTTTGGTTCCGCACACTTCCCTGTCCAAATCCGGCCAGATGTGATCGACTTCTCCCTCATGAAGAGCATCGGGCAATTTACATATGCTGAGACATGGAATGTCCAGTCATCCAGTCATCTTCCATTCATCTTTGACATAGATGTAATTGCCATGTCTCTTCCAGACTGACCTCTGAATTATCGAACCCTGGATCGAGAGCGTTTCCACATGGAAATACTCGAATCACTCGAGAACATGTCGATCCCAGAAGTAGTCGGGGTCGACGTAACTATAGCTGTCTTCAGCTGACGAAGGTTTTAGAGAGGGTGTTTGCAGAAGAGCTCAGGAGGGTGTCAATGGTTCAAATGGCTCTGAGCACTATGGGACTCAACTGCTGAGGTCATTAGTCCCCTAGAACTTAGAACTAGTTAAACCTAACTAACCGAAGGACATCACAAACATCCATGCCCGAGGCAGGATTCGAACCTGCGACCGTAGCGGTCTTGCAGTTCCAGACTGCAGCGCCTTTAACCGCATGGCCTCTTCAGCCAGCTCAGGAGGGTGTCATTCCTGATGAGCAGTTAAGTTTTCGAAACGGCCAATCGTCCTCTGGCCAGCTCTTGCAACTGATAGAGCTGGCGATGAGAGCACTGGGAAGAAGGGAATACCTTGCGAAGTATTCCTTGATGTGCCCAGGGCCTCCGATTCTGTCTGGCATGATGGCCTTGTGGACAAGCTCTTTGTACTCGCCTGCCGACGTCCTATGGAATCCTTCTCAGATTGTACCTATCTCAGCGAACCTTCCACGTGAGGGCAGGCGATGGTATTTCTATGGATCTATAAATACGCGCAAGGATACTACAGGGGTTGGTACTCTGCCCCTTGCTATATTCTCTATACACTGCCGACATTCCACGGGTGACACGCATTGAACTGGCACTTTACGCCGATGATACAGCGCTGTTTATCCACAGCATGAATGTTCACATGATGAGACATCGCCTCCAGCTTGAGCGTGACACAATGGGTGCATGGTCTGCAAAATAGCCACGAAAATTGAACGCAGCGAGTAGCCAGGCAGTAATCTCACCTGAAGAAAACCGCCGCCAGATCTCACGCCAATCGAAATCCTGGGATCAGGATGGCGAAATATCAAGGGATCACCCTAGACCACCTTGGGCACCTCATTTTCTTGGCCTCAGAGGCATCTCTGCGCTCTATACCCACTGCTCAGCTTGCTGTTGATGCTGCCATCACACCACGGTGTCATGCAGTACCTAACACTGTTTCAACCAGTGCTGGAGTACACAGCTGTGCTGTGGTGAAAGGCCACAGAAACACTCATCACATCGCCACAAAGGGTCCAGAACCAGGTCCTGAAGACCACTCTCTGTCTTCCAATGGAATACTTCACTCACCTGCTGCTCCAAGACAGTGGCATTTCGCTCCTGCAGGACAGATTCCAGATCACCACAAGGTCCTTCTTCAAGAAGGCGGGTCAATCTCTCAACCACCTAGTCATGAAGAATAATTTTTACTATCACAGCAGACACAGGAATCATCACCGTATCACCACAGGCCATTTCGTATAGGTAAGATTTTCTTTTCTTTTTTCCTGAGTGGAGCAGCATATTAATGCTTCCAGTGCCCAACATGCCAAGAAAGGAAAGCTGTCCAACAGTGTGTCAGCACCTTCTGTCCAACACGTCTGGTGCTCTATCTAGGATCTGTTTCTCATGTGCACACCTTCAGTTGTTCTTTTTGTGGTATTCTGCTTCAAGGCATGAACAATGTACATACACCATGAGCTATGTGACATGTTGCATTGTTCTGCTGGTAGATGCCATTGTGCTGAGGAAAAATAAACTGCATGTTGGGGTAGACATGGTAGATGCATACTTCTGATGGTCCATTGTGCCTTCCTGAATGACAAGTTCACCCAGGGAATGCCACAAAAACATTCCCCAAACCATAACACTCTCTCAATTACTGCAGAGTGTTTGCTTTCAGACATTTTATGCTGAATACATCAGCAGCCGTCTGTCACCTGTAAAGACCACCTGGCGCCAATCAGTGAATTCCAGCCTTTGTTGCCAAAGAACAGCAGTTACCATGGGTGTATGAACCAGATGCCTGTTGTTCAGCTGAATGTTTCAAGACACAAAAAAGTTAAAGACATTAGCTGCCAGTGAGGATTAATTTATGTGATTCTTGAGTTTCTCCCGGCGTATTTGATAGTCAAAATATCCATGGGTGTGCTGCCGGTCTATAGTGTCCAACGGGCACAATATTTCGGCGATCATACACGTCGCCATCATCAGGTGAACTGACGGACTGAGCTCCTGTGAACGTGCCGGCACGGAGATCCGTACGCTATGGCTGCTCAGAGGGAACTGGGTTCGGTCGCGGCGGCGGCCGATTTAAATACCCTCCGCTCGCGGCGAGAGTCACTAGAATTGATTAGTCAGAAGTTTGACGAGAAGACCACTGAACTTTTTAGGCATGTCTTGACTTCCACGTATTTTCTTTTTAATGGAGAATACTACGAACAAACGGAGGGAGTCGCCATGGGTAGCCCACTCTCACCGGTGGTAGCGAATTTGTACATGGAGAACTTCGAGGAGGAAGCCCTGTCGTCATCCGTATGGAAACCTACTTGCTTTTTCCGTTACGTGGACGACACGTTCGTTATCTGGCCACATGGTATGGATAAACTCCTTGACTTCCTTACACATCTAAACTCCATACACCCCAACATCAAATTCACTATGGAGACTGAAACGGAGGGTAAATTACCTTTCCTTGACGTCTTGGTCAAGAGAAGGGCTGACGGCACCCTAGGTCATGGGGTGTATCGGAAGACTACGCACACTGATCTGTATTTGCACGCAGACAGCTGCCACCACCCTTCACAGACCAATGGGGTACTTAAAACTCTAGTACATAGGGCGCGCACTATCTCTGACGCAGAGAGTCTACCCCAGGAATTGGAACATCTGAGAACTGTATTTCGAAAAAATGGGTACTCAGAGTGGCAGATTCAACGTGCTCTCCGCCCAACCACTGCAGCACAACCTGTTGAGATGGATGAAGTCACGAGGGAGGAGGTAGGCACTGCATTTATTCCATACACAGGCGCACTCTCGGGGAAAATCGCCCGCATTCTGAAGAAACACCGGGTCGGAACTGTGTTTTGTCCTCCAAATAAAACTCGTGCACTGGTGGGGAGCGCCAAAGATAACCTCGGTTTGAGGAAGGCCGGCGTGTACCAGATTCCGTGTCAATGTGGCAAATCGTATATTGGTCAGACGATGCGTACCGTCGAGGATCGATGCCGTGAACACCAGAGGCACACTCGTCTGATGTATCCGAGCAAGTCGGCGGTCGCTGAACATTGTTTGTCGGAAAATCACGCCATGGAATATGACCGCACGAGGATTCTGGTACAGACGTCGAGATACTGGGACAGCGTTGTTAGAGAGGCCATCGAAATTCGCACCAATGACGACCTCATAAACCGTGACTGTGGCTATAATCTTAGCAAGGCTTGGGAACCAGCGATCGGGTTATTCAAGAGTAAATCGAGCAAACGTATAGTTGTGACGACCACGGCGGACAGAGCCATCACTCCGACGTCATCTCTGACGCCGTCGCAATCTGTTCCACCGCGCGACCGTGGCGCGGGGCGCGGACGGCGGAGGGAGCGCGCCGCGGGCGGAGGGTATTTAAATCGGCCGCCGCCGCGACCGAACCCAGTTCCCTCTGAGCAGCCATAGCGTACGGATCTCCGTGCCGGCACGTTCACAGGAGCTCAGTCCGTCAGTTCACCTGATGATGGCGACATGTATGATCGCTGAAATATTGTGCCCGTTGGACACTATAGACCGGCAGCACACCCGTGGATATTTTGACTAGGATTAATTTATATCAGCAGTGCAAGCGGAAGATCTGTACCAGACTGGGACTCGAACCCAGGCCTCCTGCTTACTAGGCAGATGTGCTGACCACTATGCAGTCTGGACACAGTGGTCACCACAACTGTGTGGATTGTTCTAGCGCCTCTCCCATCAGACATAAATTCTGAGCTTCCACTACATGCATAAGAGTTTGAGCTAAGTATGCAACTGCACTGGAGGGGTCATTGGCCACCATCATATTAATTATATATGTTGTGTTTGTTTTTTCAAACATGTCCAAAAGAACGAACACCATTTTGGCACAAAGGAATTAAAGACATTAGCTGCCAGCAGGCATTGATGTTCATTGATGGAGCAAGCTGGAAAATTGTCTGGACCAGGATTTGAACCCACGTCTCCTGCTTGCTAAGAAGACGTGCTGACCACTAAAACATTCAGACACAGTGGCTCCACAACCACACAGACTATGCTAGGCTTGCTAGGGTAATATGTGCAGAAGGACAGACACTACATATATAATTAAGGCAATGAGAGCCAGTGATGGCTCAGGCAGGTGCACACTAAGTGCAAACTGTTTCAGGAATCAGTGAGATGCCATGAATAATAAGGCTAATGAGCAGGGGCACTAAATCAGTTCTGTGTGGTATATGTTGAGAATTTGGGTCTGATGGGAGGTGCGCTAGCATAGTCTGCATGGTTGTGATGACCACTTTGTCTGGACAGTGCACTGGTCAGCACATCTTTCTAGTTAGCAGTCTAATCTGTGGTTTTGATCACATAGAACTTATAGGAGATAACAACAAAGACATTTTTCAATAGTTATTGACATTTCTGGGAGAACAACTCAAGGAAATAAATCTGAGACAGCAAATAAAAAAATCATAGTGCCAAAAAATGAAGTGAAAAATGACTTAGGCAGTAGAGCTGAAGTGACAAAAAGTTACTGAAGTAGTAAAATTGATGGCATAAATACCGAGTTAAAAGAATTAAGAAATGAAATTTTAAATACTGATGTTCAAGTTTCTGATTTAAGAGAGAATTACAAAAAAAAATATTAATTAGTCCTTGCGTTAGAGCACAAGCAAATCAGTTCATAGTTTCGTAGTACTGTGGAATATCAAATAACAGAATTTAAAACACGATTCACTGAAATAGTTGAGATGGTAAATAAAGTTTATGAAATAGTGTGCAATGTCCTAAACCAAGACATCCCTGTATTAAGATCAGAAATGGATCAAAAGAATCAAAATCCTTAACATAAAATTAATAACTTAGAAATCAAAACAAAAAAACCAACTCTTGGTGATTAGACCTAATAACAAAGTTGTTGAGGTGGAGAAAGGTGTAACTAGCAGTGCTGATGCATGTAACAGTATTGTACATCATGTTTGTAGAAAACTAGCTGAATTGGAAGAAAGTTTTGGTACTAAAAATTTCAGTGGTAACAGTGGGCCAATGTACCAATTAAAAGTTGTCAAGGAGACGATAAACTTCACCTAGTTGATTCTCTACAGCACTGTCATGACAATTTTATTAGTGGTATGGCTGATTTGCTTAAGTTAAAATTTGTAAAAAAGTTTATGGATGGAGAAATACTCTCTTGGGCTAACCAACATCCCAATACACATCTGACCAATAGTGATTTTCATAAATCTTTCTGAATTAAATTTGGTCAGAAAGTGAACAAGCTAAGCTGAAAATTGAATCCTTAAATTGACCTTATTATACAGAAGGAAATAGTAGCATGAAAGATTTCTGTGCTCTACAACTGAGACAGTTAATCCATTAAGGTAAATTGTTTAATGAGTTTACACAAAAAGATGCAGCAAAGAAGAGAGTACAAGTGCAAGTGCAATAACATTTAGTTTATGGGCCAGGTGATTCCATTGCATAATTTCTAAAATATGTAGATAAACTAGACAGGTCATTAGAGAGAAATGAAAGAAATAATTATAATCAGAATGGATATTGTGGGAATCATAATCAGGCAGGGGGGAGGGTGCAACAAAAATTGTAATAACACAGGTAATCATGGAAAAAGAGAGGTAGGAAATTAGAGGAATAATTATCACAGAAGAGGTGAGAGAAGAGGACCTCAGTGGAATGACAGAAATATAAATGAGATTAGACACCTCAAAATAGAAAGAGACCATGACAAGAGAAGAACAGACCATTTAACCACAGTAGATATGGACACAGAGGGAATGATCCTGTAAATTAAAGATCATCCCACTGGCAGGCCATCAGTCTGAGGTGAGGAGAAATGGGAGAAATCAGGATAATTACTAAATGGGAGAAATCAGGCTGATTATTAAAACAGAAATCATGAGAGAAGGAGAAACTTGGAATCATATTGGCAACAAAACAAAAATAGGGAGAGATATGCTATAAATAGTTTATATTTTGGTAGGAGGCTTGGTAGGCAATGAACATAAATATGTGCAAGAAGGAAAACAAGAAATGGTTACTCACATTGTGGAAGTAGAACCAGATGCAGAATCTCTAACAAATATTGAGAGAATCAAGTAATGAAGTTTTAGTGGGAGTGGAGGGAATTGAATATAATTTTGATGAATGTGGATTATATATGGTAATGACTGAAGATGTAGCAGATGCAAAAGGAGATTTTACTGTTTCTAATGTTGATGCTGATGAACCTGGCAATGATGGACTGAGGGGGAAGAAATTATGCTAGATAGTGGTAGTAACAAGACTGAAGATGATATCTTATATGATTATAATGAGGTTAATGATGAAGATGCAATTGTTAACAGTGGTGAGAAGAGTGAAGATGTTATACAAGATGAAGAGAAAGTAGGAAGTGAGACAGACTTATATAGAGAATTAGACACTATGGTTTATGTAGAAGCTAGGGAAAGTATTAGAGGAAGGTATTTACGGGGACAGCAACAAAGCTGTTCAGGGAGCCAGAACTGTAATAGGGAGGTACATAAGCATGACATTTTGCTGGTTGGCATCAATAAAGCAGTAAATTGTTGTAAAGATGAGAGGGAGTATGAAAAACATGTAAACAATGAAATTTAGAAGTAGCTTGGGATCATCATGGCAGTGAAAGTAGTGAAAAGTAGTGATGCACTACAGATATTTAAAAGCCTGCATCCAGAATTGTGGTAAGAGACAAGAAATAATCAAGAGAACTCAGAAAAAACTGGTACACCTATGAGTACCATGCAACTGAGAGTAGGAACACACATAAGGAAACATGAAACAAATGATATGGGTTTCAAAGAAATTAAGAAGGATGTTTTGTATGCAGTGGAAAAAGAAAGATGATAGTGATATACAGTGAAGTTCATAATTCTTACTGAAGTTAATAACTGGGAAGGTTACTGTCTGATTGATATAAGGAGTCCAGTTTGTGGTGTCCCTGAATAATTACGTAATAGTCCAGATTTTGTTGAGTTAACCTGTAGTACAACTTAAGATTAGAGGAGATACAGGAAGACATAGTAAAATAGTTAGTAAACAAATGCTACTGTCATTTAGAATTAATAACATACTGTTTATACCTGGTTGTTTTGTGATGCCTGATTTGACTAAGGATATTACATTGGACATGAATTAGATTGTAAAAGCTAAAGTAGGATTTTTCTGGACACATAAGCATTAAGTTTTACTGAACCAAGAAGTGGAATTTCTTCTCAAACAAAATTAATCATTGCAAATAGTGTAAAGAGTCGTAATCAAGTCAGGGTAAAGTGGGTATAGATGATAGCTGATGAACTGTTGAAGAGGAAGTTAGCTTAAATGAGAGGGGAGATGTAGGATATTGTTATAATTTAGTTGAAACTAAAGCAGAAGGTGCAGAGAAACTTAACAAAAAAGGATTAAAGGACATTTTTATAGGAGTACTGAGATGTTGTTAAGTGAGAAACCAAGAAGAGTAAGAAACTGTCAGTATAAACTCAAGCTAAAACAGCATGAACCATTTTACCTTGAACTCATTGTGTGATGTAAAAGGGATGGGGGGATAAGACTTGCATCAGATTTGAAACACTTAAATAAAATATTAGAGAGAGAAATTGACCATTCTGAGAACATACACAAACCATTGCATAATTTTAAAGATGTAACTTACATGATTAGTCGTGATCTTAAGTCAAGATTTCATCACATCTCACTTGAACCCAATTCCAAAAAATACATTGCTTTTTTATATGGGAGTAGATTTTATCAGTACTGTGTTGTACCACTTGGGTTAAACATATCTGTTGCAGAGCTTATACTAAGATTAGATTTTGTAGCAGGAATGGAAATAAATACTTGCTAAATTAATTATTTACGTAGATGATATTTTATTTAGAGGAAAAGTACTTGGAACTGTTAAGAAAAGTCACATTGTTCTGACATGTCGCCTGGAGGCAATGTGTGATTGGGAGATCAAGAGTAGAGTGTAGCTCAGTGCATGCCCAGAGGTGTCAGTGATACAGTAGTACCTGTAATAACATTTATTTATCATGCAAAATGTACCGGAGGATACTATAAGTGTCTTCAGAGCTGTAGTCAGTGACTGGGGTAAGTACATGTGCCACAAAGGAATACTGACATATCATCCGTGAGTCATGACGTCACCACCGGAAGTCAGTGCATGTGTACTGTGCCAGCAATGGTGATGGGCCAAGGAATCCACTGCCTGCAGCAATGTTCCGTGGTGACCTAGTATACCTCCCAACTCAGCACTCTCGAAGATTGCCCATCATGCACTCAGCAGAGGCTGCTGACGATGGTCCAGGATGTCAGTTTCCATCAACTCTAGGCACTGTTCAACCCCCAGGGATAGACCAAGACTGCAACATATGCTCACAAGCTGTCCAGGAGGCTCTGCAGAGGCATCTTGTCTGTTCAATGTGAGGATGCCAGCTTCCAGATCATCTGCAATGACTCAGTAATGTAGGAGGGTTGGTCCCTCTCTAGTCTTCTCATCCATGATGAACCAGTAGGCAGTACTGGCAGATCATGGCTGTGGTATGCATCAGGTTGGCTGCATCTCTGCGTTTAAGTCAGCAAGTAAGTAGCAGGCTACCCATCAATCATAAACTTGTTGTGATTTCACTGAAACTCAACTTACTGTCATTCTCTCTGGTTATAGTGACATGGACAGAATGGCAGCATGACTGAATGCTTACTTGAGCTCTGAAGGCCTCTTTATTCAAAGGGTTGAGTCCGTGCGTGTGACATGGTTGCTCTGAGTGTATGAGCACATTTGTCCACATTTACCAGACCCATCAGTGCTCCTTGCCTCCCTGTGGTAATTCAATAATAATTCTGGGTTGCTTAGCTCAGTTCTTTTCTGTCTATGTTTTATTTTGTAGTGGCACTCGGGCAGTGCCATTACATATGGCTACCTCACAGTGCCTTGCTAAGTAGCACATGAGCACTTGCATTTATGTCTGCCTCATTCTGACGTTTGTTGCATAGGTGGTTCTCTCTGTTGACATACTGATGGGCACACCAGCCCAGCACTAATCTACTCCATTCTGAGCGCACCTGGTGGAACGCTTTCAAAAAAAATATTCAAGTACAATAATATTATTCTGCTGCACAACACTCCTCTCCAGTTTCAAGAAATTCTTTCTGAATTTTGCCTTTGATTATTCTCCACACTAACCTCATAGATGTAATTACATAATTTTACTTTATGCAATGGTTACAAATTCCATTGCTCATGGAAGCTGACTTACAAGGATCATTTCCTAATTCTATATCATTACCTTAAGTTTTGTTTTTACAAGTTATACTGATTTTTCAGGTTTCTTAATTTACTTTTTGAGGTTTACATTAGTTAAACACTCAACAGGTGCCTGATGTGTCAGTTAATATGGAGGATGGATCTTTCTACATCTCAGACAAATGTGAAGTATGCAAAATGCTATCAGAAACATGTCAAGAATAGTGGCCATAATGCCTAGGTTACTACATTTTGGCATTGGTTCTTCTGGTATTGCTAAATAAGCTGCAACATTTACCCCATGGAAATTTTGCCTTGCTGATGTGCTATCAGTGTGTCTAAAGAGTGTAAGACATCAGGGTTCATGGTACTGTTAAAGGTAAGATAGATTCTGCATTGGCCATGCCTCAGACAGTTTCTCTGTCCAATACAGTGCAGAGAGAGGGAACTGAAATACAGTTGTACTTGTGGGTACAGCTGGAATGTGGAAGTTCACTCTGGTTATCTCATAAGTCATGCCATTTGCCAGAATGGAACTACCACATATCTCAAACTTTACCATGCCTTGAGTGAACTACATGTATTGCTCATCTGTTGATGCCATGCAGTAACATTAGGATTGCCACAACCCATCTGACTGTTGCTGGTGATCCACCACTTAGGGTAGGGAACTTCTATCAGCCTGGTGGAACCTTGAAAAAAATCCATAACTGTTAGTGCATATTTATTAAAAGGCCTAAAACACCAGTTTCAGTCACTTTAAATTGCTTAAGTGCCCCTGCCAGTCTTTGCAAACGTATTTTTTGTTGATCAAGGTCAGCTCCTTGTGAACAATGCAAGCAGTCTATTACGTATTGCTTGGTGTCACATTTCCTTGTACTCCAGCAGAATCTTTCTGCTACTCATCTGTCTCTCACTTGGTGTCCTCTGTGAACTGACAAGACATAGTCATGGGCTTGATGCAGCGCTTCATACTCAAATACCTACACAGGATCTCAATTTCATCATTCTGCAGAGAAAGCCCTCATGTGCCATGAACTGTAGTTGTGACCTGAATATCTGTCAGTCTTTGTCAGTCACTTGTACTCTCTGCCACTCCATTAAAATTTTGCCTAGCATATGTAGCACTGCAACTTTCCTACTTAATGTGCCTGCATTTGTGAGCTTTCTACCCGATGTATGAGCTACTTCATAATCAAACTCATTGAGCTTGAGTGCCCTTTCTTTTTAACCTACTCAATGAGTCCTTCAACCCCAACAGCTGTTTTAATTAAGCATGCCCCATGAGGACCTTAAACTTCCATCCATGAAAATAACAACTAAAGTATACTACTCCACCTATCACTGCCAACATTTTTTTCTATTTGTAAAATTTATCTTACAAAATGTAATGAAATTCACTTCATCTCTGGTGTTGGTCACAAGTTATGTAATGATACAGAAAAATCATACACACCAATATGAATCTTCGCCAATACTGGAATGATGCACTGGCCACTAGAGAATATTATAAAATTAATTACAACTGTTGTAAAACCTGCCCGCATCTCGTGGTCGTGCGGTAGCGTTCTCGCTTCCCACGCCTGGGTTCCCGGGTTCGATTCCCGGCGGGGTCAGGGATTTTCTCTGCCTCGTGATGGCTGAGTGTTGTGTGCTGTCCTTAGGTTAGTTAGGTTTAAGTAGTTCTAAGTTCTAGGGGACTGATGACCATAGATGTTAAGTCCCATAGTGCTCAGAGCCATTTTTTTGTTGTAAAACCCTTCTTATTTATAGTTTTTCAAGGAGTGATATTTAAAATTGTCTGACATTTCAGCCACTACTGCAAGCAGGAATAGTGACAATGGTATCTGCACAGTTTATGGCAATAAAAGTGCTCAACTATTCAAATAAGAAATATTATATGTTTCCTTTTTACGTTCCTTTCAGTTCAGAGAATGTGAACAAATTAATTAATTCATGGACCCTTATGAGATTTCACAGTAATTTTGGAATTAATGTTATATAGTCATATTAGACCTTACCCAGAGTGGTAGCCACATGACAGACAAATCTAAGGCTCACATTAATTACAGCAAATGAAGAACCTGTTCCCTTATCTATTTATTTCAAAGATGAATTTTTATGATGATCATGCCCAAAAGAATTAAGTTCCTAACTGGCCATTTGCCACCACACAAGGCAAGTGAGAGTAATGTCAGTTCTTTCACAAAACCAAATTTGTAACATTCAATTCCACCTAGTTTAGCATTATACTCTGTCTCATTCAGCTGCCTTTATGCAAGTGCTACTGGATGTCCCTGCCCATTGACATTCTGGCTCAAATTACAACCAACTGCCCCACTGCTGGTGTCACAGGAGAGGATATATTGCTTTCCAAAATCAGGAAAGTCTAGTGCTGGATCAGAAACTAATGCTGCCTTCACTGCCTCAAACACTGCCTCACATTCTGCTAACCACAGGATTTTCACACCCTACCTTAAAAATATTTACAAGGGTTCTACAATATGTGCAAAATTCTTTACAAATTTGCAATAGTAACTGTAGTTGTTCTGTGGTTTGTGGCTCTGTGAAGTTCAAGATTACCTCTTTTAGGAAAGGATTAGTTCAAACACATTTCCCACTAATTGCATGACCATGGTAGTTTAACAGTATTTGTGTAAAACGGCACTTGCTTATGCTAAGTGTCACATGCACAATTCATAGCCTACTGCATATGTCTTCCAATGTTTTACACATTCTGCATGCCCTTTGAGAATACAGAGATGTTTTCCCAGTATACTATGTAAGTTTTCAGCTCTAAGCCACACGAAATTCAATCCAGAAACCTCTGGAGAGTGTCTGGTTCATTTTTTTTAGCTGAAATGGCAATGTTTGTGCTTGTAATATCCTCATGAGGCTGTGAAAGTGGTCTTAAGTCTATCCTCCTGTACTATCTCCAGATGGTGATACCCCACTACTCAGATCCATTGTTGTAAAGTAGTGGCACTATCCTAGGTTGTCTAACATTTCTGTATTATTGGGCTCAAATGGCTCTGTGCACTATGCAACTTAACTTCTGAGGTCATCAGTCACCTAGAACTTAGAACTAATTAAACCTAACTAACCTAAGGACATCACACACATCCATGCCCAAGGCAGGATTCGAACCTGTGACCGTAGCGTAATATTGAGGATTTGGTATGCATCCACCATGCTCTTTGCATCCAACCAGCAACCAGATTGCAACAGAATCTGTATTTCCTGGTACTATCTGTTGACTTGCCAGAAAAAGATGTTATTTTTGCAGCTGCTGAGGGACAGAAAGAAGAATGGGAAGGACACAAACTACTGTCTTAGCATCTTCAGCAAGGCGCACATACCTAGGAGCAAGGAGAGGCTGCCCCCCTCCCCCCCCCCCTCCCCTTCTAGCTCTCAAGGACAGGAAAAAGTATGATGTAGTCAGGTGTTCACCTTTCAAGAAAATGATTTGAAACTTGGTATTACACAGGCTGTTAAAAGATTCAGAACTGGAACTTTTTATGGTTACTTGCAAGTCACCATTCATTTCCAAAATATCAAAAATACTTCATACTCCCAGGTCGAGTCAGCCCCCTCTCCCACCCTCCCTTGCAAATAAACTATTGTATGGACATCCTTGATCCTCAGACCCTGATTGTAACTACTCAAACACAGCTTTCAGGACTTCTTCCTGCCTGCATAACTCATCTTTTTCCGCTGTTGGTGGGAACTTAACCCTAACAGTATTTCTGCGTGCTCTGTTAGAGGAGGAACAGTCTCATCTGTAGTTTCAGAGTGTGTCTGGCATTTTGTATGATTTACTACTGACACTTACAACAACAAAAAATAAAAATAGAAAACTTGTACCTCTGGCACATTGTAGGCAATCCATTGTAGGATCCATGCAGACTGAAGTACTAATTGGGTATACACTGTGAATACTACTTTATTGATAAGAAAAAAAACACACATGAGTATCTTAACATATGGCAGGCCAAAATTAAATTGCTTAAATGCTGAAGATATAATAAACATCACTATTCTTTGTTCTGAGATTACATACACATCAAAAAAAGTTTTGCATCACCTCTATTCCAAGAGTTCTGGAACCTGTACAGAAAATTGGAATAGACATCAACATAAACATCATTTCTGCCCATTTTATTGCTCATGAAAACCACAAATTGCATGTTGTACCACCATACAGCGAGATCTTCAGAGGTGGTGATCCAGACTGCTGTACACATCGGTACCTCTTATATCCAGTAGCATGTCCTCTTGCATAGATGCATGCCTGTATTCATTGTGGCATATTATCCACAAGTTCACCAAGGCACTGTTGGTCCAGATTGTCTCACTCCTCAACAGTGATTCAGTGTAGATCCCTCAGAGTGGTTGGTGGGTCACATCGTCCATAAACAGCCCTTTCCAATCTATACCAGGCATGTTCAATAGGGTTCATGTTTGGAGAACATGCTGGCTACTCTAACCAAGTGATGTCATTCTCCTGGAGGAAGTGATTCATAAGATATGCATGATATGGGCATGAATTGTCATTCATGAAGACAAATGCCTCACCAATATGCTGCCAATATGGTTGCACTATTGGTCGGAGGATGGCATTCACATATCGTACAGCCGTTACAGCACCTTCCATGACTACCGGTGGTGTACATCGGCCCCACATAATGCCACCCCAAAACAGCAGGAAACCTTCACATTGCTGCACTCATTGGATAGTGCATCTAATGCATTCAGCCTGACCAGGTTGCCTCCAAACACATCTCCGACAATTGTCTGGCTGAAGGCATACGTGACTCTCATCAATGAAGAGGATGTGATGCCAATCCTGAGCGGTCCATTCAGCATGTTGTTGAGCCCATCTATACCACACTGCATGGTGTCATGGATGCAAAGATGGACCTCGCCATGGATGCCGGGAGTGAAGTTGCGCATCATGCAGCCTATTGTGCACAGTTTTGAGTCATAACATAAGGTTCTGTGGCTGCACAAAAAGAATTATTCAACATGGTGACATTGCTGTCTGGGGACCTCCAAGCCATAATCTGTAGGTAGTGGTCATCCACTGCAGTAGTAGTCCTTGGGCAGCCTGAACGAGGCATGTCATTGACAGTTCCTGTCTCTCTGTATCTTCTCCATGTCTGAACAACATCTCTTTGGTTGACTCTGAGATGCCTGGACACTTTCCTTGTTGAGAGCCCTTCCTGGCACAAAGTAACCACGTGGACACCATCAAACTACAGTATTGACTGTCTAGGCATGGTTCAACTACAGACAACACAAGCCGTGTACCTCCTTCCTCGTGGAATGACTGGAGCTGACTGGCTGTCAGACCCCCTCTGTCTAATAGGTGCTGCTCATGCATGGTTGTTTACATCTTTGGGCAGGTTTAGTGACATCTCTGAACAGTCAAAGGGACTGAGTCTGTGATACAATACCCACAGTCAACACCAATCTTCAGGAGTTCTGAGAACTGGAGTGATGCAAACTTGTTTTTTATGTGTGTATATTATCTGTACTGATTCTGTTTCATCATTCAGTCACATCCTCCTAGAGTGAAGTCCTCACAACATAAAAAATTATTACACACTCCTTCTAGTGCATCACTGCCCAACAAGACTCATAACAATCCTATGCCACATGCTCAAATTGCCAATAAGTACTACACATGAATGGTACTGTCTCAGTACACAGTAACTCATGCCCAGACAGGTTACAAAACTTACATTAAATTAATGTTAAATAAATTTCTCTAGCATTCCCTATAAACAGTGACAAATCTACAAGCTCCTCTGGTTTAACAAATGATACCTTAAGGATGCTATTCATGTCTCTGTGACTTAAGATGGCTCAAAACAGTTACATATCATATATACTCAAAAAACATTCAACGAAGAAAAAGTTCATTCACTACAGCACATTGCACTGGTACTGTCAGACTACTGTAGATATACCTTCACTGTCACTGAAGTCTTGAGCTGACAACCAATTCTGACATCAGTGTGGGTGTGGGAAATGTTAAGATCAGGAAGTGAAGCATAGAGTGAGGGTGCATTGCCCAGAGGTGTCAGTGATACAGCAGTATCTGTAATAACATTTATTTCATATGCAAGGTGTACAGAGGTATGAGTACTTTTAGAGCTGCAGTTGGTGGCTGGGCATAAGTGCACATACCACAAAGGAGACCTGACCTGTCCTGAATGAGTCATGACATTGCTGCCACAGGTCAGTGCTATGGCCACGAGCTGTCATGTTGATGAAGGCAGGGCAAAGAAGTCGCTATCTGTGCAGATATTCCACAGTGATGTATTATAGCTTCCACTGCAGCATTCTTGAAGACAGCCTGTTGTGCACTCAGGTGGTCCAGGATGTCAGTTGTTACGAAGACTAGGTTCTGGTCAACTACCAGGACTGCAGCAGATGCTCATGAGTTGGCCAGAAGGCAGTGCAGACACACCTTGCCTGGTTGATGCAGAGATGGCAGCTTGCATACCATCCATGACGACCCAGTACTGGAGGAGGGCTGGCTGCTTGCCAGTCTTATCAGCAATGATCAACAGGCCGCAGTGGCAGTCAACACCTATGGTACGCATCAGGTTGTCTGTGTCTTAGTGTTGATGTCATCAAGCAACAGACTTGCCATCATAGATCAGCTTGTCATAGTTTGACTGAAAACTAATAGACTGTCATTCTCCCTGGCTCTAATGACACAAGCAGTATGACAACATGAGAGAAAGTGTACTTGAGTTCCAAAAGCCTCCCTACTTAAAGTGCCAAGTCCATGCCTATGACATGATGGCTCTGCATGTTTATGGGACCAGTCAGAACTCCTTGCCTTGCTGTGGTAAGTCAGTGATAATTCCGAGTTGATGAGCTTGGCTTTTTCCGTCTTCATTTGATTTTATAATGGCACTTTGGTAGTGAAATTACACAGTATTACCTCAGAGTACCTTATTAAATAGAACAGCATTGCTTGTGTTTCTATCTGAGGTCCTTTTTATAGATGGTACACACTGTTGACATACCAATTGACACACTAACCCAGTGCTAGCCTACTCTGTTCTGTTCCTGTATGTCCATCCTTATGATCGATGGTCCATGGGAATCTGGCTGTTCACTTATGTAGTAAAATAAAACATGTGCAGCTGTCATTTAGATGTTATTTTATTATATGGCAACCAGTTTCAGTGACTCAATATGGCATCTTCAGGCCTGTGTGTGTAAATCATAATGATTTCATCATCAACTTACCAACCATGCAAATACAAGACAGAACTAAGTAAACCAACAAGTAGTCCTTGCAGCAATACCTAAGTGTCAGTAAAGGTAAAACTATCAAAATGACAGTATAAATGTATCTATATGTCTTGTCAAAGTTCTAAACTCCAGCCATGCACACTTATCTTATAAGCATAAAATGAGAATTCAAAATGTGTCAGAAGGACCAAATGTGGGAAACCAACTTTGTCATAAAATATACAGAATACATGGAAAACCCCCTAAAGATACTATTCAAGGTGAACAACATTCACATTTGAATGCATCCATACATCATGTACTGGCATAAAGCAAATAGCAACTGAGAACTTCTATCTGACTCATGAAAACGTCATAAACTGATAACATAAATCCCCATAACATGACAAGTTATCAGTAATGTCAAAAGTAAAAAAATTCACAAGTATCCAGTGTTGTACTGAAGTATTAGATACCAATGAGAATCACATTGTATCTATTAATGCGTATGTAAATCCACCGACCCTATACAGATAAAGCAATCAACAACTACAACACACAGGCATATAAATGATCTACCCATACACCATGTATCGAATACGGTCAAATACAGCCTGGACATATGAAGATAATACTTATGTGATTAAATAAAACAAGGAGTATCCATATGGAACCAACATACACATGTGGGTAATGTCACAAAAAGGTGTAATGGTGTCAGAAAACCACTACTTGTGTATTTGAATACATTAGGAAAGGAGATACTTACAGAAAAAAGTTTTACTTGTATTTCGTGGTGCAATGAAGTACCCAAGACAAGTGGAAATCGATCGCAAGTATCCAAAATCATGACTGAAGCACAAAATCTACACCTCAGTCTCTTCAGAGTACAAGAGGCACATACAACTGTAAGAGAATGACGTTTCTCCATCTGTTTTATGTCTGTAGGAGAGTAGATAATACGTAAAGTGCCATTAATACCACATGTAGATGTTTTTGCGGTTTTCACATTAACTGTCACTGTAGGAAGGCTGCTTTCATCAGTACACACAAACAGCTACTTCTTGAAGAAACAGCATTACAGTGGAAGGAGGTTTTGAAATATTATCTTATATTCAGATTTATAGACCTTAAGGAAACTAAGTACTGTAAACCTGCAAATGTTCTGCAAATGTCAAATCTTACTGGCAAGCCAAATTCATGAACACAATACTTGGCCATCTTAAGTAGCTCAAGAGTGGTGTTTGATATGGTCAATGGGTGTCTCAGAAATGTAGTTGTACTTTAAGCCTATCGGACCCCAAATATCTAACCAACTACAAAGTTATGGTTATCTCCTTTCAGTGTCAGTGGATGCTTGAGTAAATCTTACAGATTTCCACCTTCATATTTTGTTTTAACATTCACCACTGACAACCACTTCAATTGCAGTAATATAATCTGCAGTATCCTTATGTTAATGCAGACAGTGCTTCTCACCAAATGGGGAGCCCTTGCACAACACATGGATTGAAAACATTTAAAAGATAATTTACATCTTCACTTTCAAAATATGATGGAGACAGAATTTTCATGCAGAACCTATAGAAGTACTTTGTGACTGATATACATTCCAGGACACCAATCTTCTTTAGGGGAAAAAATGAAGTGGTATTCAATGGCAGATTTTTGTTGGTTTTTTTTTTTTTCATAATTCAATGTGTAAGGTTCTGCTGGAAATTTTTTCTCGTTGATCCAATTGTTTCAAATGCTTTAGGGTACATTATAGCTATCAACACACTTTTTGAGGTGGTCAGAAATTTATCATACTGTTTCTTATTATAGGATTGCTATCATGCACAATACAGACCACTTTAATACTAATACTGTGCAAGCACGCTGTAACATTCTTAACATAGGCGAAAAGGCCACAAGAGCTGTTAAATGAAGACAAAAGACTCTGGATAATAGAGACACATACAGAACTAACCATAGTGGCACCATTAAAAGTTATTCTCCAGTACGTCCATTTAGGATCAGACAGACGTAACCACATTTTTGCCACTTTTGAGATGTTAGTACCATAATGTACACAGAATCAAGACCAACATTATAATCAAACAGGTGTAACTCTATCTTATGTGATTTCCATTTTAGATGTCAATGCATCTACATTTAATGAAAAATAGTAAGGATCAGACAGACAGAACTGATCTGTATTTAGACCACAGGACGCAGCATTTATTTGTGAAGCAGAACAACTCTTACGTTTCTCTGATCTTAACAGAACTGTTAGAAGTTGCTTTTCCCACTACTTCTCTTTAGATGCATTGTTGCTGTCCCTCTGTGACAACAATGAAATGCGACTTCCTGGCAAGGAAGATAAATAATGTTTTAGTTGTGAATGTATTTACAAGCAAGTAATTATTATTATTATTATTATTGATATTACTGCTGTTGTCATTATTATTATTATTATTATTATTATTATTGTTTCCATTCATAGCTGAGGAAGAACGTGATATGGGGATGATCAGGAAATTCATTGGTTCAGATACAGATGATGATCCTTCCTATGAACTGGACAACACTACAGATTCTGGTAAGTAGCCAAACAATTACTAAGCACTACAGCAGTTCCAGTTGATTTTCTTTTCCCTTCCTCTGAATACCTGTCACATTATTTTTACAGACAGCAGTGTTGGACATGGAACGTCCCTCGAAAAGAATGTCACAAAAACTGCTGAGGACTATAACATTTCCTGGTAAAACATGCTTGATAACTATGCAATTACAATTTTATTTGTATATATAGGTTGGTTGGTTGGTTGGTTGTTTGGGCAAGGAGACCAGACTGCGTGGTCATTGGTCTCATCGGTTTAGGGAAGGATGTGGAAGGAAGTCGGCCGTGCCCTTTCAGAGGAACCATCCCGACATTTGCCTGGAGTGATTTAGAGAAATCACGGAAAACCTAAATCAGGATGGCCGGACGCGGGATTGAACCGTCGTCCTCCCGAATGCGAGTCCAGTGTCTAACCACTGCGCCACCTCGCTCGGTGTATATATAGGCACTGATTACATCCTTGGACTCTGAATAATAATAGAATAGAGACAATTACAAGGATTAAGTACTGGATTTGTGAAATAATATCTGTGTCAGCGATTCTGAAACTACCACAGAAAAGAAGTAGTAAAGAAAAACTCCGAGATTTCATAACAATCAGCCATTGTATAAATAGTAGTGTAAGAATAATAATGTCATTGTTGTCTTCTTGGAGTTACATAGAGAGGAGGAACCTGTGACGCTATGTTTAATGCGTAGGTAGCTTTCATTTGTCAAGATTGCAAGCAGGACACCATTAGGCGCTGATTATAAAGAAATGTGTGTGAACTTGTTATTATTCAAGTTTTAAATATAGTTATTTAATGAGAACTCGCATGGTATTATTAGAAAGCTTGCCTGGTATTTTACCCATTTATTTAAGACATTTTCAGCTTTTTAAGTAGTGTTTGTGGTGTGGAGCTGCAACACTGCGAAACGAGCCGCTGTGGCGACAGATTCAAATCTGATAATAAGGGCAATCATACCGCATTAAGCGGTAAGGTAAATAGTGAATTTAAAATTATTTCTTACAGCAGTTCGAGATCAGAGTACAAAGCAGCAGATTTTACGTTGTGTTCCACAGGCAGAAGCGGGCTACTAATGTTGTAAACTTTAACAGTATCAAAGTTAAAATACTTTCATGTTTCAAAAGAAAATCTTGCTAAGCAAAAATTATGGACTGGTAAAAGTTAGAGAAAAATCATTTTTTGGTTAATAATGATAGACTCATGCTCTAGTGTTGGCTGTGGCACTGATTAATAATTTATGTTGACGAAAAATCCACTACAAGGTTTGAGGTTCCTTAAGCATTGCGTACAGTAACATCATTATTTTTGATAACAGAAATAATTTCAAAACATTTCTATGATAGTTGTAGCAGAGATGGATATGTTGTGCTTTCTATTGAGTTACAGTAACAAAACTGTTCATTTAATAAGAAGCCAGTTCCAGTATAATAATAATTAATCTCATTTGTTTGCAACATACAATTAACCAAAGTAAGACAGTGTACAGAAAAAATAGTGGAGTGCGAAAGGACGCAACTAGTGCACACATAAATCATCACTATCAGGATGGGAAAACTGCAGAAGACAATGCTGGTATTGAGCACAGTAACAAAACAAGAAAACAAAAACGGGGAGCAGTTAATGAGGAATGGAAAAGAAATTAAAGAAACATCAGTCGACAGCATGGTACGGCATATATTTCTATGTAGAATTCCAAAGTTCCTACAAGAAATATGAAGCCAAAAGATTGCTCTAAATGTCCATGACAGTGCAGCAGTAAGTTTACTGAATGAGACAGACAAAGTATCCATAGCGCCTACTGGGATCTTGGATCAGTTGAGCTAAAAAGGCAGAACCTAAATAAGTTAGAGGAAGAAGAAGAGAAAAACAGTGTGAGGACAAAATCGGATAACTCGCAAAGGAAGAGGACCAAGAAATTCTATCCAATAAAGGGATTTGATAAGATTCAAGTGTGTACGCAGTTTCTTCTCAAGACATTTGACATTTCTGAAACCTTTGTAAGAAATACTATTAAAAAAAAGAGATGCACATCATGTAATTAAGAAACAGCAAAGAGCATTTCATGAGCCAGATATAAAGAGACTAGAAGATAGTAAAGAGGCTATAAGGAAACACATTAAGAGTTTTTCTACCCTTCCTTCTCATTACAAGAGGAAACAATGTACAACAGATTATTTACCTGCAGATATGATTATTAAGATAATGTATGAGTTATATTAGGAACAATCCTATGAGGAAGAAAGACAGTAGAGAAATTATGGTTGTACAGGGAGATATTCACAAAGAAATTTAATCTGAAATTCCACAGGCCAAGAAAAGATATGTTTGATAAATGTTTAAAGTTTTCACACCTTTCGGCTGAGGAAAAGGAAGACAGAAATTTTTGAAAGGGAACAGGAAGAGCATTTGAAAAGGAAAGAAATGGCAAGGGAATTTAAGAACATTAAGAAAAAAAGTGCAAGAAAAGGCACATCTTTGCTAGCTGAATTCGACTTACAAGCTGTGCTTTACTGCCCTAAAGTGAATGCAAAGGCAGTATTCTATAAAAGAAGGCTCTCTGTGTACAATCTCACAGTTCTTAATGTAGGAGAAAACAAAACCAATTGCTACATGTGGGGCGAGACAACAGCAAAAAGGGGGTTAACAGAGGTGGCTTCATGTCTGTTGGATTTTTTTGAAAAATCATGCACAAGGAAAACTGATAACCTCGTTTTCTGATACATGTGGAGGCCAGAACAGGAATGCCAACATGAGCACTATGTGTTTGCATGCAGTGAACACACTGGACGTTCCACCTATCGAAGAATGATATTTTGAGCTTGGACATTCACAAATAGAAGTAGACTCAGTGCATGCGTGCATCAAAAGAAAAAGTAAATATGTGGATGCTTTTGATCCCACTGACTGGTATAAAATTATAAGAATGACCTCCAACAAGTACAGAGTGACAGAAATGCATAACACTCAAATTTTTGATTTCAACCAGCTTCAGAAGAAAATAATTCGGAACAGGAAAACTACTGAGAATGGAGAAACTACGAAATGGCTTAAGATTTTTTGGATGCAGTATAGGAAAGAATAACCTGACATGTTTTTCAAGTATTCCTATGATGATCGTGACTGTCAAGTTTTGCACACCAAGAAAAGACCTGGGCTATGAAATTCTTTGAATTCAGGACCTGAAGGCAATACTCTGTGTCCAGCATATGACAGGATAAGTAAAGAAAAGAAAAAAGATCTTATAGATTTATGTAAGTATCACACATTATATCAAGGACTCAATGCTGCTAAAGATTTAGAAAATGAGGAAAACATGGAAGTATCACAGGAATAGACATCACATTTTTTTGTCTCCTTTATTATTATTGCTAGTTCATCACCTTAGCTATTTCACGTAAACCACTAATTTTGGCTCGTTTAAATGTCTGTGTTGCATTATTTTTGAAACAATAATCCACAAACAGAAAAAAGGTGTGAGGGAGCACTGTTTTGTTAAAATTATTTTTCCTATGTTTGTTATGTGAAGATTAAAAAACAATAATATTATTTCTGTTACCTGCAAATTATTTATTCTAAGTTCAATGTTACTGCAGACAAATAATGTAAAGCGAAAATAATAATGGCTTTTATGCATTCTCCATCGCGGGCTGGTGATAAACTTCCTGAGAAACAGTTTTCTTGCTTGTAGTACTCACTGAATAGCACTGACACACATTCCCACAGCTTATTCAGTGTAATCTGTATTTATAAAGACATTATTAACACAACTGCAGTAATATTTAACATGATAATACTGCTTAAAGCTGCAAATTATTTGTTTGACATTCACACGTTATACAGCAGCAGCGATTACGTTAAGGATCAGACATATGTAACTACGTGCACAATTTCATAAAATATTTCATTAGTGCCCACTTAGTGACTAGAATATGTAACACACAATAGAAAACAAGTCAATGAAGTATACTCTTTATTTACCATAGAAAGGTTTTCAAAAAACCATTAGAAAGTTCTCAGTTTTTTGGACAAAACCTTTAAATTGAATTATCTCGAAACACAGTTTTTGGAGTTAGTTTCTTTGATCCTAAATAGGCAAGTATTCCCTCTTTCTTAAACTAAGACTTGTTTGACGTGCATTTTGTCAGTCATTAATAAAGCAATACAGTCCTCTGTCTTTAAGTAACTAAACTTTCATTTCTCACAAACAAGAATGTTATCTTCTAATTGTTCCTTGAACATTATCTTCCAATTTCTCCTTCTGAAAGCTCGCAGCAAACTTTGAGGATGAACAAGGATGTGGTGAAAACTTGTACTGAGACTCTCTCATAAATATCTGAGAAAGTGAAGAAACTGAAAATAATATGACCGAGGATATAATAAACTGAGCAGAATATCTCAACCATTCTTCAGCTACACTCAGCAGCCTTATTCGCTTTGCAAGAAATGCTGCATTTATTTCACTATCTGCAGAAATTTTTACGATGTTTTGCAAGGCTCACAAATTATATTTATTTTGTCTTGTATACACTGAATATCAATACAGAAATAATCAGTGTTTGACAATATAATGTAACTGGACAGATAAAAAAATTTGACTCTCCAAAAAATATCTGTGTCAGCGATTCTGAAACCAGCAGGAGCAGGAGAACACATGTGAGAAAGAAGGTTATACTTATGCAGTCTTTCAGAGCCAGTGGCTCCTTCTTCCAGCAGAGGGGCAAAGGGGAAGGAAGAGGAGTGAAGGAAAAGGACTGAAGAGGTTTCGGAAAAGGTGTAGATTTCTGAAAAGTCACCCAGAACCGTGGGTCAGGTGAGACTTACGGGACAGGGTGAAAAGGAAAAGCTTCCCTTCTTATCCCGTCCAGTAAGTCTCCCTTGATCTGCAGTACTGGATGACTTTTCTGAAATCCACACCTTTTCCTGAACGTCTCCAGTCCTTTTCCTGCACCCCTCTTTCTTCCCCTTCAACACTTCTACCAGAAGAAGAAGCCGCTGGTTCCAAAAGCTTACACAAGTATAACCTTCTTTCAAATGCATGTTTCTCCTGCCGGCACTTGATGAGTAGATTTTTTTTTTTTTTTTCATCCATCCAATTACATTTTACATTGAATAATAACACATATGGATAGTAGTCGTTTTAAAATAACATTCAGTTGGCCAAAATCCTAAATTGTTTTTTTGTAAATTGTGACTACCCACATTTTTCAAAGTAGTTCTTTAAAAACATTTACCTGTAAATCACAGCACACAATAGGCACCGGTGAAAATTGCACAAAATTTGAAGTGTTTATACAAATACATTGCACAGATTCAATTTTCTTCATTATGGCCCAACTTTCAGTACATTTTTCCCTTTCAAATGAGTCAATAAATTCCTTAATTGTTGTAAAGTTTCTTCTTTCTTCAAACAGTTTGTATGTACATAGGAATCCAGATACAGCAGCAGAGAAAGTGCCGTTATCCTGTCCACAACTCCTTGCCTCAGAGTCATCTCATTTTTTCTTTTCCACCATGAGATACAGAGGGTAATAAAATTTAAAAAACTGATGGCACTAATGAGCTTTAAGTTGTGGTAGGACCTACAAGAAGCAGAATCACTGTTGTACATCCAGGTATTTAATCAAAAAACTTTGTATGTTTAAAATAACCTCTTTTGAAAAATGTGGCTCACAGGTCTTAAAAGCATTGTGATGACAGTGATTGAAGATACACACTCATTCAAGCATATTACATCTTAGAGGTTATAAAGTGCATACTACTTTTTAGTAGAAACACCATAGTATGGCTGACAGCCAAAATTTATCACAACACATATAATAATGTTTATTCTGGCAATGAATTCATTGCTGAAAAGAGGCTCAAATAAATCGTACCTTACAGTAATACCAAAGCAACATGTATTTATACAGGGTGTTACAAAAAGGTATGGCCAAACTTTCAGGAAACATTCCGCACACACAAATAAAGAAAAGATGTTATGTGGACATGTGTCCGGAAACGCTTAATTTCCATGTTAGAGCTCATTTTAGTTTCGTTCACCTACGCTCAATGGAGCACGTTATCATGATTTCATACTGGATACTCTACCTGTGCTGCTAGAACATGTGCCTTTACAAGTACGACACAACATGTGGTTCATGCACGATGGAGCTCCTGCACATTTCAGTCGAAGTGTTTGTACGCTTCTCAACAACACATTCGGTGGCTGATGGATTGGTAGAGGCGGACCAATTCCATGGCCTCCATGCTCTCCTGACCTCAACCCTCTTGACTTTCATTTGTGGGGGCATTTGAAAGCTCTTGTCTACGCAACCCTAGTACCAAATGTAGAGACTCTTCGTGCTCGTATTGTGGACGAGCTGTGATACAATACGCCATTCTCCAGGGCTGCATCAGCGCATCAGGGATTCTATGTGACGGAGGGTGGATGCATGTATCCTCGCTAACGGAGGACATTTTGAATATTTCCTGTAACAAAGTGTTTGAAGTCACGCTGGTACGTTCTGTTGCTGTGTGTTTCCATTCCATGATTAATTTGATTTGAAGAGAAGTAATAAAATGAGGTCTAACATGGAAAGTAAGCATTTCCAGACACATGTCCACATAACACATTTTCTTTCTTTGTGTGTGAGGAATGTTTCCTGAAAGTTTGGCCGTACCTTTTTGTAACACCCTGTACACACCTGTGAAATATTACATGCTAAACTAAATAGTAAAAATTTGTTTGTTAAATAAGGCTCATGAAAGAAAATCAGCACTGATATCTGGTTACAATATTGTACTGGATGTGCTGTTTGAGGCTTTCCTGGCACCGCATCTGCTTGATAGGTTCCCGGGAATTACACCGGATAATATTGTAAAAACCGCACAATCTTCAGCACCTGTAGATGGATGGCAGTTGTCTCGCTGAAACATTGTGCGGTTTTTACGATATTATCTGGCATAATTCCCGGGAACCTATCAAGCAATATTGTACTGGTTTCCAAAACGTATAACTAAATCATGGTTATCTGTACTAACATGTAACAACAATGTGGCACTACTGTAAAGGCTATACAGGGTGAGTCAGGAGGAAGGGTACATGTTTTGACAGGTGATAGCATTACTGATTCTGAACAAAAACTTTATGTGGACATATGCCGTATTCCGAATGATCTCCAAGATGGAACACTTTCAATGTACATTTCTATTTATTTCCTGTATTATTTATTGTCATTGTTTTACAACGTACCACAGTAATATAGAGGAAGTTGAGACAAACATTTTGATACAGGACACTTGTGGTCTATCAAGTTGGGAAACTACCTCAAACTGGCCTACAAAAAATACCTAAGCTACAGCACACATGCGTCGAATGAGATTTTCAATATTCCTGTGATCTCTCTGTGCAAATTGTTAGTCCTAGACAAAAATAAATATTTACTTATATGGATATGGTGTCTGTTCTTTCAGACATGTCAAAAAGAAGAGACACCAATGATGACCTGCAGCTGTTTAGAACGAAATCAGAATTATATTTTAATACCTTCAGCTGCTATCCTCTGTGCCCTGGCTCAGATGGATAGAGCATCTGCCATGTGAGCAGGAGATCCCGGGTTCGAGTCCCAGTCGGGGCACACTCTTTCACCTGTCTCCGTTGACTTACATCAACGCCCGGTAGCAGCTGAAGGTATTAAAATATAATTCTAATTTTGTTCTAGACGGCTGCAGGTCATCATTGGTGTCTGTTCTTTTGGACATGTCCAAAAGAACAGACACCATATCCATATAAGTACATAGTTCTGGCAACACCGGCCATGACCTCCTTCTGTGCAGATATACACATATTCCCCCAACTCTTACGGGACTTGGTAAGAATGTCTTCCACGAGTAATGAGTGTGTTCGGATGGGACACTACGAATGTAGTGCGTGGACATACAAGGCGCAGTCGCGCTATCATCTGTGCCCTCGGTGGGTCAGACGGATAGAGCGTCTGCCATGTAAGCAGGAGGTCCTGGGTTCGAGTCCCGGTCGGGACACACATTTTCACCTGTCCCTGTTGATACACATCAACACCCAGTAGCAACTGAAGGTATTAAAATATAATTCTAAAAAATAAACAGGACATTTTTAAGCAAATTTAATTTTGTTTAATTGTGTACTCAAGACACATTTTCATTGGAGTGTGCAGTTTTCGAGTTATTAAAGAAAAACATACAAAAGTGATATTAAATGTGTTGTATCTCAGAAACCATTCACTATAGGGCATACGTCAATATGACTTTTTTGTTCAGAATTACTAATACTATCATGTCTCAAAGCATGTACCTTTCCTCCTGACTCACCTCGTATATTGCATTTACTTACTTTTGAACATGTGTTCAATGAAAGGAACATATATTTGACCTTAGATGCATCTAGAATGCATTGGCCCAAGCACTCTACTACATGGTACACCACATGGAAATATCTATTTTGTAACTCCACCCTGTCCACTGTGACATCGCTGAAGTCTGATACTGCAGTGCCACAGACTTTTGTATAGATGATGTAAACCTAGTTTGCTAAACTAATACATAGCTTATCCCATCCTATACATTCAAAATATTTTGTATTATGCTGCCACTTTTTAAGGCTTTCAGTAATGGGCATTTGTCAACAGTGTTCTAAGTTTTTATTTTGTGTGGAAAGCATTCCGACTTTTAATATAACCAAGTTAGTTTAACATTAGTTGATAGGTAAATGCTTCCTGGGTAGTGCGTCCAGAAGAGGTGTATTGTGCTGAACACTTGTCATGTAGTCACTTATTCAACCTAACATCCTTCTAAGTTAAAGCTACTTTTCTTGGGACACTAAATAACCAAGTGTTTGGAACTGATGGAGTTTCACTGCACAACTGTTCCTTCAACAAACTTCCACCTACATCAAATCAGTGCGTGTTCTAATTAATAATTTAGCACTCGCAGAGTACTGAGTCATATTTTTTTAAAAATAGAAAGACAGGGGTTTTCAAGTAAGACTTAACAGCAATCTATAAGAAACATATTTATTTTTCCACGTAAAATCCACTACTGACTTCCAAATTTCTCAAGAGTGTCTGACTAAAATGAGGAGAAGGATAAATACTGAGGAAGAATCCCAAAAAGTAAGAAGGCTTTTTTATTATAAATTAGCAAATAATATTTATTTATTGTACAAACTATATAGAAATAACACACCCAGTATTTTCACAATAGTCACATACTCCCAACCACACTTTTTTTATTGCCTTCTGTTGGTCAGTCCTTTATAAATAGCACCATAAATCTAATACTTGTACTAATATCATGAACTATATAAATAGTTTATCATTTTACTCAAAATCACAGCAAAAAATAATGCATTGTTAACTTAAAAAAAAAAATCCTGATGTCTTTCCCCTTTTCGTACAGCTGCAGGTACTATTCATAATATCTCTTTTTCAGTGTCCTGTACTTCCGCAGCATATAGAGTGCTTCCAACTCTTTCACAATGTAATCTCCAAGAGTTAACATTTTTTCAATCTTTTCTGGATCAGTCACATCACGATTCTTCATGAATGCTCTTTTCAGACGGGAGCGGAAGTAATCATAGCCCTTTGGATAATCTCGTCCGAGGTAAAGTAACTGTGAAAAAATTTTTAATATTAAGAAAAAAAAGAAATGCACAAGAAAAATTAAAGCATCACTTTACAACTTCTAGTAGCAAATTTAACTAGTATTGTATTTAAATTAACAGGCTGAACAGGCTAATCAGTAATAAGAAAAATGCCATTCTGACACTTTTAACCACACAACATTCCTTTTTACCTGTTTTCCGATATCTTTTGTCACTTGTGTTTCAAATTTTAGAGAAAATTATTAACTAAACTCTTGATCCCCTCTGTCACAGATATACATGTTCTACTACAAAATTTTGCATGTTGAATGCACTATTGGCTGCATTACAGTTTCAGTGATTAAGTTGGTTTAGCTATACATGCAGACCTGAGATTTTCCAAGTTTCATTAATTTTGATCATTATCTATAAATAAGTCACAGTATCAGATCTGATACACTGCCTTTTGTCAGAAATGCTATAGTGAAAGCAAAACAAGATTCTTACTTGCTAGACTTCCATAGTGAATACTAATCCTCCAATGAAACTAATGACAGTTTACATTATAATGGAAACAGAAAACAAAAAATAAAAACTGTGGTAGATAATAAATCATTATTATGTAAATATTTATAAGTCTGGAGCAGATAGTTTGTTTTTGTATGGCCTCAAATTAACCCTTCAAAATTCTTAAGACTAACTTGCCTCAGCAGCTGCTTCTTCAGACACACATTAAACTAGAACATACAAAAAGACATAGCACTCATTTGTACACAGAACAGCAATGAAAATATCCTGTACAAGTACTGGGAGAACACCATTGTTCACTTTCATTAACAATGAACTGATATCATGAAACATAACTGCTCACAGTGTAGTGTGACCAACAGTCACTCTCACGCCTGCAGAAAAGTTTGGCTGTACAGAAGAGTTAACATGTGTGAATAATTGTCCACATAGGTTAAGTGTTACACAAATAGATCAAAGAAATGAAATATGATGTAGACACTGCACAGTCAAAGATACATTAGATAACACCAGCCATTAAAAAGCGAACGATTTGCACTCTTCAACATTAGAAAATTGGTAACACACATAAACAAATTAGTGAAGTTGCAGACAAAATAGATCAACTGAAGCCGACAATACCACTTTGCCAATTCTGGGCCAAGTTTACATTGTCCAACCTGACTTAGACATCAGGCCATGCCACAGATCAATATGTTCCACAACTAAGCTTTTGTATTCACATTCATTAGCTTTGCCAATTTGCAACCAAACTGTCACCATCAGACCTAGTCTATACCTTGGCTATGCTACAGATCTGTCTGTCGCCACAACCTACTGTCCAAAAAGTAACATAAATGACAAAAAATAATAACAATAATAATAATATTGCCAGTGTTCTGTTCTCTTCAGGTATGCAAAAATTTGACATCACTTATCAGAGCATCATTATGTCACAGGTCGTATCCAACATACGGTATCAGTATGTTTCGTTGCCCCACAAAATCTGTAAACAGTACTAAGTTTAGTTGGTGGTTTTGTTGCTGAAATTAAGAAAGGAGGGAATGCAATGGAAATATGCTACTCCACGGCTTTTTTCATATGGATTCTAGAAAATACAAACAAACAAAAAAACAAACAATAGTGTGTACTTAGCCAGTAGACAAATGCACATCAAAGTAATGTTGATGAATGGTCAGCATTGCATGAAAAGAAGACTTAGCAGAAGTTTAGGCCTACTGTGAAACTATTAAAATGTGCACAAAAATTTAGAGCTAGTAGGCCTACATCAGAAAAAAGGGTGTATTGCAGATGCTTAGAAATTTGAGGAGGATAGTACAATGATAATGTGGTGTGTGACATTGTATGTGAGTAAACGGAAAGAGAGCAGAGCACTGGTAATGTTTCTTTTGCGTCTATATTAAATTTTGGAATGTAGGTTGAGGCCAGGAACAGATCTGTAGCATAGCCTGATGTCCACCTCAAGTTGGCAGGTGGCAGTTTGGTTGTGATATGGCAAAGTTTAAGCACATGGATATTAAACATGGGATGCGACTTACCAATCCGTAGCATAGCTGTCAATCTTGGCAAGGGTGAAAGGTGGCAATTGGATTGTGAGCTGGCAAAGCAGTGTCAAGTGCTTCAGTTACAGTATTGTAATGTACTCAAAATGTAGGTCACATGGGCAGGAAAAACTAAAATAAAAATAAACAGGCTATTGGAAAGCCCGTATGCATAAAACCCTGGCTAATGCTCATACTTACAAAACTGTACAATATACGATAAACAATGCATTTGATTTAGAATGTTTTGTTATTATTCAAGTAGGTATTCAATACTACGAGCAAAACACAATAAAACCACACAATAGATCTTAGACAACACTGAATACTACAAGTTGACAATAAGGACGTGTGACATAGAGAGTAACACAATAACTATTAATTGGTGCAATTGGTTGTGTAGAAACGTCGGGGAGCGCGACGTCAATCCATTGCAAGATTACCACAACAAATAGTAAGTATGTTGTACATACAGGCAATATGTATGAAAGCAGGGTGTTTCAAATTACTGAAACGTTTGGCGTAATTCCAGACGCTGTTTGCATGAAAGCAGGGTGTTTCAAATTACTTAAACGTTTGGCGTAATTCCAGACGCTGTACGTTACACCCTTCAAAATTGAGCAGCAGCTGTACGAATATGAGCAAACATAAAAATTACACACCTACAGAACATGATTACTTCCATTGTATGCATGTGATATTTTTTTCTTATCCCCATTAACATGCATTAAAATAAACTAGGTAACTTACTGTTTTGTAGAGCTGAATTACACGTGAACGTTGCGACATTGTATCCACCTGAAAGTTAAAATGCCACATTGAACACTAAAATTGTCACATATCAACGAATTACATAATATTCCGATACAACTGGATTCGTTTGTTATGACCGCAAGCAAATCTTCACTTGTATGCAAGTCGTTACCTGCTACGCCTGAAATAGAGTTTCTGTTTCATACTCATTAGGAAAAATACAGTCTTTCAGCACGAGAATACGAACAATCACTACATAATCCGTGTTTTAAATTCTGTCGTATATTATAAACCACAACACATTTGGAAATAATTGTAGGCCTACTTAAAAGAAAGTTAAACTAGTTTAGCACCTGTATAAACCGATTATTGGAATCCAAATTGCATGCTACTGATTCCTCCGGCCACTTTTTAGAGCGTCATGCGGTCAGTCCAATTTCAACTGCACTTTGGTCACTCACCAAACTTTCCACATCACGTAAGCTCTACCACTACAAAACACTAAACAGCTGTGACGGACGCAAAACTCGGCACTTCAAGCGTAAAGAATGACCACTTGTTGACGGCTGGCACAAGAAGGAAATTCAAACGTCTAATTCAACGTCCTGCCACTTTGCTGTAGCTAGAGATTGTTATAGAGTACTATCACGGTCTAACATTAGACTGTAGTACTATTTATTTATTTATTTTAATTTGACCACGAGCGAAGCCGTATTTTCGAGTGACATCTGCTTGTGGTTGAATATTTAGTAGTAACGTAGGATAACTTTTGAAAGCGGCAGAACTGCAGAACAGTTATAAGAAAGCAATATAATACAGTACATCACACAGCAATTGATTCATAGTTTATTATGTGGATAATATTGACAAACACAAGCCGGCCGCGGTGGCCGTGCGGTTCTGGCGCTGCAGTCCGGAACCGCGGGACTGCTACGGTCGCAGGTTCGAATCCTGCCTCGGGCATGGGTGTGTGCGATGTCCTTCGGTTAGTTAGGTTTAAGTAGTTCTAAGTTCTAGGGGACGTATGACCTAAGATGTTGAGTCCCATAGTGCTCAGAGCCATTTGAACCATTTTTGACAAACACAACACGAGGTTGTGCGTCATTCCTAATTTTCCAGTATTCTTACGTGTGTCTTTCCTTCTTCACTGTCACAAAGTCCCGCTAATCGGTATGTCAGTCAGGTAAAATCGCCGTGAGCATTGAGATAATCAACCCACCGACACAGCAGGTTGAAGATACCCGTTTGGTAAAACACTATATCCTGCTGCATCAAGAACTCCCTAACTGTCTGCAGCACATCCTCGTCCTTCAGGAATCCCCGACTCGTAAAAAAAGCCTTTTTTAAGGACTGAAGGCGTGATAATCGCAGGGGGAGAGGTCAGGACTATTGGGCGGTTACTGGAGAGTCTCCCACTTCGAGTTGGTTTAACTTGTGCTTTACATTTGCGATATGGGGATGTGCGTCATCATGAAGCAGCAGTACCCCTTGTCACAGTTTTCATTCCACAACGGTGTATTTCGGTAGACATGCTGTCTCCTACACATTCGTCTTTCTTCGATGGATGTCTACCGGTGTTTATCTTTCGGCAGCCACGAAAAGAATAACAATTCGTTGGTCCTTCTCTAACGCATTTGATAATAACGTCGCCATAGTTGATGTTACCGCATTTACTGTACACGCGTCGGAAAGACACGAATGCTCCATTAATCCCATGCCTACATGTCAGTGACCCGTATCGGAGTCGCGCCGCTGCTTTTTATCGCCCCTTCTACATACATGCACCAGCCACAATGCAGCCCCGCTATGTACGCACGGGGTGAGTTAGCTACAGTACGTAAACAGCTGCAAATCACTCTGACTAACGTCAAGCAGTTATTGGAAGCTACTGCGAATTGTTGTGTTGGTAGGGTTATCAAGACATTAGTACCAATCGTAGGTCAAGCATTTCCAGTCTCCTGTGAATACTGACTTTCAGGATCGATCACCACTCATCCGCTTGACTGGGGGGAGGGGGGGGGGGGAGTGGTAGATCCAGGAATAGGGCCAGTTGACAAATGTTTTTCCACACAAACGCCCCCTTTCGCCTCGAGCACTTTCATCCGAGTTAGTTGAGATACGCACTCCACGCAAATTGTGCACTTGGGCGGCATTGGAACCCCTCGTAGCTTGGGGAACCAAGTGACCGCTTGTAATTGTGATAGATCCTGTAGAAATCTTAACAATTGTGGCTCCTCTGGTGCTCCTGTTAGCTTGGTGCCCCAAGCGGTGGCTTGTGTCGCCTCATGCTTCAACCGGCCCTATCTAGGAGCCCTGTGTGGGGGAGAAATGGAATGGGAGAACTCAGGTTGCCACATGTTAAAAGAAGTATTGGAGGCTCCAAAAAGAGATAGTGTGAGCAAAGCTGACCCTCGAAGATGGAACAAACTTCAACCCTAATCTCTGTAAACGATGATAATTATGATGCTGTTGCTGCTGTTGGTGATACATAGCGAACAGTGGAGGTTTTATAACCGTACCTTACAGGAATTGCTTAGGCCCTAACTCTATATAAAACGTCAGTTTGCAATTCAAACCGAAGCACTGGTGCACAGGAAACTGTATACTCCTGCCACTCCTCACTTTCTATCCGCAATCCTTCAACTGACAGATTCCTTCGATCACCGGCACAAGCGTCCGCAACGGGAGCCAATTTGGCCCTCCCACTAGAACAGGGAGTGCAGAGTTTTTATTCAGTATAGAATCCCCATACACTTCTAGAAGTGAGTGTATAACAATCAGTTCTCTGGCAGATAATAAATTTTCTGTGTCACGTATAAAAATCTATATGAAAGTGGCAAATTTTGAGCCATCCACCCCTCCCCCCCCCCATTCCGCCCTCCCCCCCCCCCGCCCCCCCCCCCCCCCGCACAAGAATTAAATCTTGTGGACGCCCATGATTGCCAGGATTTGATACCTCTCCGCGTCGATCGTTTCCACAGCTGCCTTCTCGATCACGCCGTAGAGTTTAAAGATGCCTGAAGGACAGACACCTTTTCGCTAAAGGTAGACGTTGCACAAGAGCCGATAACATCACTAACGAGCTATGCACCTTGCTGTGCATAGCAGCGCAGCGCACTCGGTGGTTTCCTCTATATCCCAAGAATGCTGTACTTACGTCGCGTACACTTTTTTCTAATTCCGAGTAGGTCAGATGACTTGAAAGGAAAAATAAGCGTGGTAAATGCTTAGAACGGCTCCTAGACTGTCAGTAAGAGATAATGTCGAAGGCTGTGGAATATTATTCCAAATCAATCGCTGAATGCTGATTTAGTGACATCAGCTGCGGTGACTGTAGATGTGTTATCAAATTATGACATACAAAAATTTGTGCCGTATCACGACTCGAATCCGGATTTCCCGTTTATCGCGAGCGGTCGGCTGAACTATTTTGCCTATCCGTGTATGCGCTCCGGCTTGATCCAAACCTCTATGTCACTGTCCACTTCTTTATATCGTAGTCTTATGTAGTCTACATCTCCCATTAAGCTCTCAACATTTCTTGACAACCACTCAGAAAAAATGTCACTGCCACAAGAAATTGAGACCATTTTTATCGTCGTACGCTTCGTCTCGGCTTACGGTACTTTCATGAGATTTGACGATCACCAGCTCTATGAAACATTCTTACAAATTATTCGCTGAATGCAAATTTCATGACATCAGCTGGTGTCTCAGTTTTACTGTCACAGATGCATAGTACGAGTACGAAGTACAAGGATGGTTTGACAACTCCAGTAAAAAAGCAAGAAAAAATGTTCGTTTCATAAGCAACTCACGTTATTTTTTAATAAAGTCTCCTTTCAGGGATATACACATGGTACACAGATCCTTCAGCTTTTCCATCCCTTCGGAAAAATAGTTTCTCTCAAACTCTGTAGAATACTCGTTGACTGCGACTATCACTTCCACATTTAACGAAAATTTCGTCCCAGCAAGCCAAAGTTTCAAGTTATGAAACAGGAAGAAGTCACTTAGGGCTAAACCTGGTAATTAGGTTGGATAATGAACAAAGCCCAGTTCATACATTTTCGCCAATGTCATCACTGATGTGTGGGATGGCAAAGGCGTTTGGTGGTGAAATAACACTTTTTTGCATGCCAACCGTGGGCTTTTTACAGTCAACGCTCGTTTAAAACGATCTAACAATGAAGCATAATGGGATCCGGTTATTGTTCTGTCTTTTTCCAAGTAATCTATGAGGATTATTGCTTGGGAATCCCAGAAAACTGTGGCTATCACCTTACCAGCTGACAAAATGATACATGCCTTCTTCGGCGCACTTTCACTATCCTTTGTCCGTTGTTTTGACTGCCGTTTTGACTCCGATGAGCAGTGGTGGATCCATGCTTCATCAACAATCACAAATCGGTACAAAAAGTCTTGCAAATTGCCATTAAACATCGCCAGACATTTTGTTGATATATTGTGCCAGATGCGACGGTTTTCAAAATGGTTCAAATGGCTCTGAGGACTATGGGACTTAACATCTTAGGTCATCAGTCCCCTAGAACTTAGAACTACTTAAATCTAGCTAACCGAAGGACATCACACACATCCATGCCCGACGCAGGATTCGAACCTGCGACCGTAGCGGTCTCGCGGTTCCAGACTGAAGCGCCTAGAACGGCACGGCCACATCGGCCGGCGCGGCGGTTTTGGTCGACTGTGAGCAATCGCAGCAGTCACCTTGCACATAGCTTCTTCATAGCGAATTCTCAGAGCAGGATATTATGCACTCGATCTGTTGAGATGCCTACAGTCTCAGCAATCTCACGAATTTTTTATTCAGCGGTCATGGATATTGTCAATGGTTTCCTTTGTGGTGACCTGAACTGGAAGTCTTCGGTGCTTGTACGACCACGTTTAAATTCATTAATCGAAAAGTAAATGGTCTTCAATGATGCTGCAGAGTCCGCGTGAAATTTATCCAATTCTATTTTGATTTGTGCGGCAGTCCAGTCCTGCAAATTAAAATGTTCAATAACAGCACGGAACTCGGTTGTCTCCATTTTCAGCTGCCGTTGATACACTGACCAATTCAGACGACTGTCAATAATGAACTGTACTCCGTACGCCGGCCGGAGTGGCCGTGCGGTTCTGGGCGCTACGGTCTGGAGCCGAGCGACCGCTACGGTCGCAGGTTCGAATCCTGCCTCGGGCAAGGATGTGTGTGATGTCCTTAGGTTAGTTAGGTTTAATTAGTTCTAAGTTCTAGGCGACTGATGACCTCTGAAGTTAAGTCGCATAGTGCTCAGAGCCATTTGTACTCCGTACATTCTTCAAATTCTTTGTGCGATCTTGGAATAAGCAAGCGTACCAACCATGAAGTCGCAACGAACAGTTCCGTTCTTTCATGCAAATTTGCTAGACATATAAAACAACCCGTTGACACTGGTCATTTCGAGGGCCGCTGTGGCCGAGCGGTTCTAGGCGCTTCAGTCCCGAACTGTGCTGCTGCTACGGTCGCAGGTTCGAATCCTGCCTCGGGCAAGGGTGTGTGTGACATCCTTAGGTTAGTTAGTTTCAAGTAGTTCTAAGTCTAGGGGACTGATGAACTCAGATGTTAAGTCCCATACTGCTTAGAGCCATTTTATTTTCGGTTGAGCGCACTGTTGTGTATCATTTCGGTTTCCATAAGCATTCCAGTTGTTGCTTCAGCGGAATTTATCGCATTTCTTCATTGTTTGTCTAACCATGGAGCGATTTATTATTGCGCAGCAAGTGCTAATAGGGAAAATATTTTATCAGATCGACAAAAATTATGCAGCGACTGTGGGACGTTTTCACGCGATTCTTGTACGTTTATGTAGCACTGAATGAATCACCAGTTCCCAGCTGCGAAGTTTAATGAAACGGGTTCATAAGTGAACAGTGATTCTAGGCGCTCTAGTTCTGACCATAGTGTGTGAAGCTTTGAGGTAGCTCGTTATAGTGTGGCTGTAGTCCAATGACATCGGTTCTTTCCAAGAATTGGAAGGATGATATTCTTCAGTAGGGCGAATTTTTTGGTGTGATTTCCACAACTACCTTTACAAATAATTCAGTTAACGCAGCAGCTGAAAGAAAGCATGAGAAAAGGCAACGTTTTGTTGACTGATTTCTGAGAAGGCGATGGTTTTGCGAGACACATGATCTTTAGTGACGAGGAGCGCTTCCACTTGAACAAATTTTTTAATAAACAGACTGAGGGTCAGAGAATTTTGCATAATTCAAGAGAGAGACATGCATCCACAGCGAGTAATGGTTTGATGGGGATGGGTGGTAACGGTTCAGTACCTCAATCGACAAAAACGGAAACCTTATAGGACCACTTCCTTGGCTGACTGTTCAAAACTATTTTTCTCAGGAACGGATGGTCATACCAAGTTCAAATCTGTGTCACACATTAAGATCTGCGGTTTCTTGGCGATGTAAAAATATAAAGCCTTTAAGTCGATGCAGTCTAAAGTTTGGCCATTTGTCACATATTTTGATACTCGCAAACTCACTGATCAATAACTGCAGGGTACTTTCCGTTGACCTAGAATTACGAAATTTGGCAAGAAGCAAGATTTCACAGTACAACCAAATGAAAAAATCCGAGTATTGTTAATTTGAAACTGTACCACACAAAAAATTGTCATTTATTATTACACAGTCTGTCTGTCCGTTCTTCTGTTAAGCCCTCTTTTTATCACGAACAGGTAGACGTATCAAGCTGAAAACACGTCACTTAGATCTACAGTCCGTTGGTGATGTGAAAATTTCGAGCCTCTAGGTCAATGTAATCAAAAGATGCGGCCATTTATCTCACATATTTTCATAATCGCAACTCACTCATTAAATATAGTCATTGGGGAACATCCTCAGCTGTTGCTAAAATTTTTCATGATAAATAAATCCGCTTCAGTTGTACTTGACAAATCCTTTACTTGGATAAAATCGTACACATGACATGACCGTGATTTCACTACGTAAATCCCACTTCAAGCTCTTAAAATAAATAAAAAATAAAAAAAGAAGGTGAACTAAGAGGGATTCCATATAAAATTAAGCAACATTGAATGGCCAGACACAAATGTGTACATCAGGTCATACCTGGACTGCATACGAGAAAATCGCACTAGTCCTGTAAAACGTTCAGCAATTTTATCAAGTAGCAAGCGAGATCCCAAGTGGGTGAGGCATGAAAAGTTCTCTGAGTCAATCAGTATCACACCAGGTAAACGGGTCCTAAGTAGCTCAAGAGTGGTGTTTGATATGGCCAATGGGTGTCTCAGAAATGTAGTTGTACTTTAAGCCTATCGGACCTCAAATATCTAACCAACTACAAAGTTATGGTTATCTCCTTTCAGTGTCAGTGGCTGCTTCAGTAAATTCTACAGATTTTCACCTTCATATTTTGTTTTAACGTTCATCACTGACCACCACTTCAATTGCAGTAATATAATCTGCAGTATCCTTATATTAATGCAGACAGTGTTTCTCACCAAATGGGAAGCCCTTGCACAACACATGGATTGAAAACATTTAAAAGATAATTTACATCTTCACTTTCAAAATATGATGGAGAGAGAATTTTCATGCAGAAGTTATAGAAGTACTTTGTGACTGATCTACATTCCAGGACACCGATCTTCTTTAGGGGAAAAAATGAAGTGGTATTCAATGGCAGATTTTTTTTCCTAATTCAATGTGTAAGGTCCTGCTGGAAATTTTTTTCTGGTTGATCCAATTGTTTCAAATGCTTTAGGGTACATTAAAGCTATCAACACATTGCCTCAGAAACGCAATATACGAACCAACTTTGAACGATGGGACACATGGCATGAACTAAAGCAAGTAAAATGAAGGCATAAATGCCGTGAAATGCCAATTTGTCATGAAAAAATCACTCATTAAAATCTATAGCGTACTTCCCCTTGACGTACAAGCATGAAGTTTGGCGAAGAGAAAGCCTTCCCAGTACAGGCAAAGGAAAAACATCAGGAAATTGATAATCTGTAATTATATTGCAAGAAACTATATTTCTTACGTCTTTTGTTATCAGAATGTAAACTCGAAATTAGGAGGTTCTCGACAGTCTTGGAATCCCTGCGACCGATATATTGCCAGTATGAATGCCGATAACAGCAAAAATCGTCAGATCTCGATTCCTGAAATGGATTACGTGTCTTTATACATAATTAAGTTTGTACGGAACCCTCAGCGAGCGAATTCCACTCACTCCTGGCCAGTTTACAACATGATCTCCGTTCGTATAACTCTACTGGTCGACATCGGAGCCAATGTCTTGCTGCATGAATAACTTTCCCATCATCCGTGTAATGTTTCCTGCGGAGTGCATCCTTCATTGACCCAAAGAGATGGAAGTCGGAAGGTGCGAGGTCCGGGCTGTAGGGTAGATGAGCAACGACAGTCCAGTGAAGTTTCAGATATATATATATATATATAAACCGAGGCAAGACAAACTGTGACAATCGAGCGAGGTGGCGCAGTGATTAGCACACTGGAATTGCATTTGAGTGGACAACGGTTCAAATCCCGGTCCGGTTACCCAGATTTAGGTTTTCCGTGGTTTTCCCAAACGACTCCAGGAAAATGCCGGGATGGTTTATTTGAAAACGGTGCCGCCGATTTCCTTCCCCATACTTTTGTAATATGAGCTTGTGCTCTCGCGTCCAATGGACATGCTGTCGACGGGACGTTAAATTCTAAGCTTCCTTCCAAGCTGCATCAGTTAATGGAAACCGATACCGTGCTATGGTAAGAGATTTTTTATGGTCTCATTTTAGTAGAATGGACGCTCATAAACTGTGGTTTCAGCAGGCAGGAGCCACCTGTCAGACTTCTAGAGAAACAATTCAGTTACTCCATGAGCGGTTTCCGAATCGCTCATCTCACTTAATGGTGACCAACAGCGGCCATTAAGGTCATGCGATTCAACCCCTTCCGATTCTTTTTCTTTGGGGTTGATGGAGGAAGGCAATGGCAAACCACCTCCGCTAGGACCTCGCCTAGTACAGCGGTGCGGGTCTCCCGCATCGTCCCCTACGCTCCGCGGAGTATGGGACCTCATTTTTCATATTCAAAAATCGGTTGTGTCGATAACCCCTGGAGGAAATTCGTCGTGTTGTAAGTGAAAACCAAATGGAGTCTTGTCAGACAGTCATTGAGAATTTCATGGACATTATTCTTGCACTTCCATACGTGAAATGGGAAGATATCGGGAACATGTTCGTATCATTTGAAAAAATAAAGTTCATAAGTTGATATTCATTGATGAGCCAAAACGTTATGACCACCTGTTTAACAGCTTCTTTGTCCGCCTTTGGAACGAAACACATCACTGATTATGCGTATCAGGGATCCGACAGTTTGTTGACAGGTTTGTGAAGATATATGGCATTAGATGTTTAAGCACAGATCAAGTAATTTGCGTAAATAACGGTCCACTGATTTCCGTACGTGGTGATGGCGCTTGATAGTGACACAGATGACTTCCACAGGATACACATCAGACGAATTTGACCGCCGGGACATCAACGTGAGTTCGTTGTAATGCTTCTCAAGCCACTGTAGCACGGTTCTGGATTCGGGACACGGACAATTATACTGCTGAAAGATGACATCGCCATAGGGACAGACATCAAGCATGAAGGGATGAACATGGTTTGCAGCTGCCTGCGTGTCTCAATTAATATCACAGGTTCCATTCAAGCGCAGGAGAATGTCTCTCATAGCATAATACTGCCCCCACCAGCCTGCGTCCGTGGTGTGCTGCACTTTTCGAGCATTTGTTCACCATAAAGCGTTTGTGGAGACAACCATCCACCAAGTGTAGCAAAAATGTGATACACCCAAAGAGATACGTTTCCATTGATGGGCGGTCGAATCCCTATGGTCTCGTGTCCACTGCAAACATAATTGATGGTGTCGTTGTCTCGACATGTAAACACATAGGGGTCTTCTGCCACGGAGCTGCATGTTCAACAACGTACGATGAACAGTGTGCTCCGGGAGACTCGTGCGAAAACCAGTATTGTGCTCTTTCGGGCAGAAAAAAATGGTTCAAATGGCTCTAAGCACTATGGGGCTTAATATCTGAGGTCATTAGTCCCATAAACTTAGAACTACTTTAACCTAACTAACTTAAGGGCATCACATACATCCATGCCCGAAGCAGATTCGAACCTGCGACCGTGGCAGCAGCGCGGTTCTTGAACCGCTCGACCACAGCGGCCGGCCCTTTAGGGCAGAGATGGCACTGATCACCATCTGTCCTACTTTCCAGAGCAGACAAGTCTCTGAATCCCACGCTCTGTGAAGAGTCGTGGACATCCAGTCATTTGCCTCTTTCCGTAGGTGCTCACGACAATAGCACGTGAACATTCGACCAGCTTCGCCCTTTTCGAGATACTCGTTCACATCCCTGCGTAATAATGCGTAATAATTATCTTCTCTCTGTCAAAGTCGCTTATCTCAATGGATTTCCCCATTTGCAGCCCATATCTTCGCTAAGGCGATCGCTAGTCCGTGTCTGCTCCGCATACATACTTTAGTTGCCGCGTCACTTGTCCGTAACGCCACCAAGCGGCATCCAACGTCGCGATGGTCATTGGTCATGATATTTTGGCTTATCAGTGCAAGTTAACCAAACTGGCCCGCCTTTTGAATGACATGGTATTTCGGAGTAACATTGTTTGTTGATATGAAACGGAAGAACCACGCAGGCCTAGCTGTAAGTAAAGCAAACAGCGGGTTGAGACTTATTGGTAGTATACTGAAAAACTACTTGAAAACACTTGTACGACTTATACACGGGTGCAGCTCAAGTGTGTGGCTCACATAAAACAGTAGACAGTATTACAGGGTGGTCCATTGATTGTGACCGGGCCAAATATCACACGAAATAAGCGTCAAACGAAAAAACTACAAAGAACGAAACTTATCTAGCTTGAAGGGGGAAGCCAGATGGCGCTATGGTTGGCCCGCTAGATGGCGCTGCCATAGGTCAAACGGATATCAACTGCGTTTTTTCAAATAGGAACCCCCATTTTTATTACATATCGTGTAGTACGTAAAGAAATATGAATGTTTTAGTTAGAGCACTTTTTTCGCTTTGTGACAGATGGCGCTGTAATAGTCACAAACATATGGCTCACAATTTTAAACGAATAGTTGGTAACAGGAAGGTTTTTTAAATTAAAATACAGAACGTAGGTACGTTTGAACATTTTATTTCGGTTGTTCCGATGTGATACATGTACCTTTGTGAACTTATCATTTCTGAGATCGCATGCTGTTACAGCGTGATTACCTGTAAATATCACATTAATGCAATGAATGCTCAAAATGATGTCCGTCAACCTCAATGCATTTGGCAATACGTTTAACGATATTCCTCTCAACAGCGAGTAGTTAGCCTTCCGTAATGTTCGCACATGCATTGACAATGAGCTGACGCATGTTGTCAGGCGTTGTCGGTGGATCACGATAGCAAATACCCTTCAACTTTCCCCGCAGAAAGAAATCCGGGGACGTCAGGTTCGGTGAACGTGCGGGACATGGTATGGTGCTTCGACGACCAATCCACTTGTCATGAAATATGCTATTCAATACCGCTTCAACCGCACGCGAGCTATGTGTCGGACATCCATCATGTTGAAGTACATCGCCATTCTGTCATGCAGTGAAACATCTTGTAAGAACATCGGTAGAACATTACGTAGGAAATCAGCATACATTGCACCATTTAGATTGCCATCGATAAAACGGGGACCAATTATCCTCCCTCCCATAATGCCGCACCATCTATTAACTCACCAAGGTTGTTGCAGCCATCGTGGATTTTCCGTTGCCCAATAGTGCTGTTGGTGAATGACGCTTCGTCGCTAAATAGAATGCGTGCAAAAAATCTGTCATCGTCCCGTAATTTCTCTTGTGCCCAGTGGCACAATAAAGGGAAATTGACAGGTTAAAGCTAGATATAGTGGGAATTAGTGACGTTCGGTGGCAGGATGTTCAAACGGTTCAAATGACTCTGAGCACTATGGGACTTAACATCGGAGGTCATCAGTACCCTAGAACTTAGAACTACTAAAACTTAACTAACCTAAGGACATCACACACATCCATGCCCGAGGCAGGATTCGAACCTGCGACCGTAGCAGTCGCGCGGTTCCGGACTGAAGCGCCTAGAACCGCTCGGCTACCGCTGCCGGCGGTGGCCGGAGGAACAAGACCCCTGGTCAGGTGAATATAAGGTCATAAATACAAAATCAAATAGGGGTAGTGCAGGAGTAGGTCTAATAATGAATAAAAAAATAGGAACGCAGGTAAGCTACTAAGACCAGCATAGTGGACGCATTATTGTAGCAAAGATAGACAAGAAGTCCACGCCTACCACAGAAGTACAAGTTTATATGCCAAGTAGCTACGCAGATGACGAAGAGATTGGATAAATGTATGATGAGATAAGAGAAATTAATCGGATAGTGAAGGGACACGACAATTAATAGTCATTGGGGACTGGAATTCAATAGTTGGAAAAGGGAGAGAAGGAAAAGTAGTGGGTGAATATGGAATGGAGGTAAGGAGTGACAGAGGAAGCCGCCTGGTAGAATTCTGCATGGAGCATAACTTCGTTTAAAAATCATGAAAGAAGGTTGTATACGTGGAAGAGTCCTGGAGACACTGGAAGGTTTCAGATAGATTATATAATGGTAAGATAGAGATTTAGGAATCAGGTTTTAAATTGTAAGACATTCCCACGGGCTGAAGTGGACTCTGACCACAATCTGTTGATTATGAACTGTAGATTAAAACCGAAGAAACTGCAAAAAGGTGGGAATTTAAGGAGATGGGACCTGGATAAACTGACTAAACCAGATGTTGTACAGAGTTTCAAGGAGAGCATAAGGGAACAATTGACAGGAATGGGGGAAAGAAATACAGTAGAAGAAGAATGGGTAGCTTTGAGGGATGAAGTAGTGAAGGCAGCAGAGGATCAAGTAGGTAAAAAGACGAGGGCTAGTAGAAATCCTTGGGTAACAGAAGAAATATTGAATTTAATTGATGAAAGGAGAAAATATAAAAATGCAGTAAATGAAGCAGGCAAAAAGGAATACAAACGCCTCAGAAATGAGATCGACAGGAAGTGCATAAGGGCTAAGCAGGGATGGCTGCAGGTCAAATATAAGGATGTAGAGGCATATGTCACTAGGGATAAGACAGATACTGCCTACAGAAAAATTAGACCTTTGGAGAAAAAAGAACCACTCGTATGAACATCAAGAGCTCAGGCAGAAAACCAGTTCTAAGCAGAGACGGGAAGGCAGAAAGGTGAAAGGAGTATATAGAGGGTCTATACAAGGCCGATGTACCTACTTGGGGGCAATATTATGGAAATGGAAGAGGACGTAGATGAAGATGAAATGGGAGATCCCATACTGCGTGAAGAGTTTGACAGAGCACAGAAACACATAATTCGAAACAATGCCCCGGGAGTAGACAACATTCCATTAGAGCTGCTGATAGCCTCGGGAGAGCCAGCTATGACAAAACTTTACCATCTGGTGAGCAAGATCTATGAGACCGGCGAAATACCCTCAGACTTCAAGAAGAATTTAATAATTCCAATCCCGAAGAAAATAGGTTTTGATAGGTGTGAAAATTACCGAACTATCAGTTTAATAAGTCACGGGTGCAAAATACTAACACGAATTCTTTCCAGACGAATGGAAAAACTGATAGAATCCGACCTCGGAGAAGATCAGTTTGGATTCTGTAGAAATGTTGAAATACATGATACAATACTGACCCTACGACTTATCTTAGAAAATAGATTGAGGAAAGGCAAATCTAAGTTTCTAGCATTTGTAGACTTAGAGAAAGCTTTTGAGTATGTTGACTGGAATACTCTCTTTCAAATTCTGAATGTGGCAGGGGTAAAATACAGGGAGCGAAAGGCTAATGGCAATTTGTACAGAAACCATATGGCAGTTATAAGAGTTGAGGGGCATGAAAGGGTAGCAGTGGTTGAGAAGGGAGTGAGTCAGGGTTGTAGCTTATCTCTGATGTTATTCAATTTGTATATTGAGCATGCAGTGAAGGAAACAAAAGAAAAATTTGCTGTAGGAATTAAAATCCATGGAGAAGAATTGAAAACTGTGAGGTTTGCCGACGACATTGTAATTCTGTCAGAAACAGCAAGGGACCTGGAAGAGCAGTTGAAAGGAATGGGCAGTGGCTTGGAATGAGGATATAAGATGAACATCAACAAAAGCAAAACGAGGATATTGGAATGAAGTCGAATTAAATCAGATGAAATGATAATTAAATCAAGACCCTAAGCTGTCGACAGGTGTTGATATACATCAACGAGGACAGTTGAAAATGTGTGCCCCGACCGGGACTCGAAACCGGGATCTCCTGCTTATGGCAGACGCTCTATCCATCTTCTTTTCTATCTTTTTCCTTTTGTTCGGTATTGTTCGTTGCGTTTAGTCTGGGAGGACGTCACAAAACATCCGTTCATGTTGATCGTTGATTCCTTTACTCAGTTTTTTATTACAGAGGGCGAACAGCCCTCTGATCGAACACGCTGAGCTACCTTACCGGCTATCCATCTGCGCCACCGAGGGCACAGAGGACAGTGCGACTGCAGGGATTTATCCCTTGCACGCTCCCCGTGAGACCCACATTCCCAACTTAATGTCCACACACTACATTCGTAGTGCACCTGTCCATTACACTCATTACTGACTCATTACTCGCGGAAGACAATCTTAGCGAGTCCCGTAAGAGTTCGGGCAAAGCGTGTGCATCCAGCAGGTCAATGGCCGGTTAGCCGTAACTATATGAAGATGGTGTCTGTTCTTTCGGACATGTCCGAAAGCACAGATACCATCTTCATATAAATCAGGTGATACTGAGGGGATTAGATTAGGAAATGATACACTTGAAGTAGTAAATGAGTTTTGCTATTTGGGGAGCAAAATAACTGATAATGGTCGAAGTAGGAGGGGTATAAAATGTAGACTGGCAATGGCAAGGAAAGCGTTTCTGAAGAAGAGAAATTTGTTAACATCGAGTGTAGATTTAAGTGTCAGGGAGTCTTTTCTGAAAGCATTTGTATAGAGTGTAGCCACGTACGGAAGTGAAACAGAGACGATAAATAGTTTAGACAAGAAGAGAATATAAGCTTTAAAATGTTGTGCTACAGAAGAATGCTGAAGATTAGATGATGGGTAGATCACGTGATTAATGAGGAGGTACTGAACAGAATTGGGGAGAAGAGGAATTTGTGGTAAAACGTCACTAGAAGAAGGTATCGGTTGGTGGAACACGTTCTGAGGCATCAAGGGATCGTCAATTTACTATTGGAGGGACGCGCGCAGGGTAAAAATCGTAGATGGAGACCAACGCATGAATACACTAAGCAGATTCAGAAGGACGTAGGTTGCAGCAGTTACTCGCGTTATTTCAGAGTGTTGGCAGTCAAAGCAACATCGAGAATACTGATATCGTGCTTGTGCAGACTGACGTTAGACACTATACTTTAATTACATTCAATTTCAAACTGACTTCGATATAAAAGTTCAATTCGGTTTAAAAATAACTTTTAATAATATGTACCTCATAGCGTTGTACTGCATTATGCAGAGTTTGTTTTCGCTGTTCAAGCCATCGACGAGTCCTCAACATTCTTCGTGATTTTCTCGGCTGTCCTCGGACAGTCACTAACAGATTTAATACAGCTACTTTATGCCCGTCCATTTTCGTAAGGAAACTGATTTGCGAGCCAAATAAGGCTGATGACGGCCGCTGAAAAACGCTGATAGCGCAAATCAAGTTAAGCAGCTCGTCTCGTGTGCTGACGCTGTCGTCTCTCGTGACGTCGGATGACCCTTCCACGTCCATGTCAGTGTTAGCTTCCTCATCCCCCGTGCGAACGGCTTTAGTGAAATGACTGCCAAGGAGGGGAAGAAATGCAGTGTGCACTCCATTGTATATCGAAAGGAATCATTCCAAATGTGGAACGAGTGCTTCTGGATGCCACGAAAATCACAGGGCGCAACAAACCGCAAGTGTGGCTCATGTCGGTACTAGCGACGTGTGTCAGTTTGGATTAGAAGAGGTTCTCTCTGGTTTCGGGTAGATAACTGAAGTAGTAAAGACAGCCACTTTTGCTTGCGAGACGAGGCAGATTTCACCATCTGTAGCCTCGTCGACTGGATCGTTGGTGCAGAGCCGAGCGAAGGGTCTGAATCGGAGGACCAGACGATTCTGTGACCGTGTAGACGGCAGAGTCCTCGACTTGCACCACAGCGTGCATGGGTTTCTGGTTCCGCTTAATAGGTCAGAAGAGGTGGCTACAAGGCAAATCGGGGCTGTGTGGAATGGACTGGGCGTTTTTTTTTAGGTTAGGGGTTAGAGAAGCGCAGAAAGGGATTCAGTTTCAAAGGGTGCAAGACGAAGACAGGAAAAGGGTAGATATAGTAACAATTAGCATTGTAGTTGTAAACTGTCGTAGCTGTGTTGGGAAAGAACCAGAGCTCCAAACGCTAATAGAAATCACTAAAGCTCAAATCGTTATAGATACCGAAAGCTGGCTAAAACCGGAGATAATTTCATCCTAAATTTTTACAAAGGACCTAACGGTGTTCAGAAAGGATAGATTAAATGAAGTTCGTGGTGGCGTTTTTGCTGCTGTTAGACGTAGTTTATCTTGCAGCGAAATTGAAGTAGATAGTTTGTGAGTTACTATACGTAGAGGTTATACTTGACACCTGAAATAGGTTAATAACTGGTTTCTTTTACCGATCCCCCGACTCAGACGATTCAGTTATTGAACAGTTGAAAGAAAACTTGAGTGAAAACTTGAGTCTTATCACAAATAGAAATGATTTCTCCGAAAATTATGTGACACATTTACTCCGGGAGTGTAATCGAAGGATAAATGGTTGCGAAGAAATACTTGACCTCTTAGCAACAAACAATCAAATAGGGAGCATCATGACGGATACAGGGATTAGTGACCACTAGGTCCTCGTAGCAAGATCTACCACCGCAACATCCAAATCCATCAGAAGCGAACTCAAAATATGTCTATTTAAAAAAGCAGATAAAAATTCGCTTGATTCTTTCCTCAGAGCTATGTTATGTACACCGGATGTGGCTCGGATTCAGAGAAATAGTATCTGAGGTAACTGAGAGATTTAAACCGAATAAATTAATAAAATCTGAATTGATCCCTCATGATACATAGAAAAGATCAGAACATAGTTACAGAAGCAACGAAAAAAGCATGACAAATGTAAAAGAACATAAGTCTCCAAGGATGACGATGTTTTACTGAAACTCGAAACTTAATGCGGACTTCAGCGTGAGACGCTCTTAACAGTTTCCACAGCGAAGCTCTGTCTCGAAATCTGACAGAAAAACCAAAGGAGATTCTGCTCGTACGTGATGTACACCAGCCGCTAGATACAATCAATACATTCACGGCATAATACGAAGCGGAGTTATTTAACACAGTTTCTGAAATTCATTCGTCAAAGAAGACGAAGTAAATATTTCAAATTTAGAACCGAGAACAATTGCTGACCTGAGTAAGTACATAACTCGTGAAAGCGAAGGATTTGCAGAAGATTTTTGACACCGTTCCTCACAAAAGACTTCTAATAAAATTGGGTGTCTATAGAGAACGCTTCAGATGTGCAACTGGAATCGTGATGTCCTGTCAGAAAGGTCATAGTACGTTGTAATCGACGGAAAATCATCAACGAAAACAGAAGTGGTATCTGTTTTAGGCCTTCTGCTGTACCTGATCTACATAAACGATTTAGTAGACAATCTGAGCAGCCCTCTTCGGCTGTTTGCAAATGATGCTGCCATTTACCGTCTAGTGAAGTCATCAGAAGTTCAAAACCAATAGCAAAATGACTTAGACACTATGCCTGTGTGGTGCAAAAAGTACCAATTGTCGCTCAGTAAGCAAAAGTATGAGGTCATCAACGTTAGTACAAATAGAAATTCGTTAAATTTCGGTTACATGAAAGTCTCACAAATTTAAAAGCTAGGAATTACAATTACGAACAGCTTAAATTGGAACGACCTCATAGGCAATGTTGTGGGGAAGGCAAACCAAAGACTTCGCTTTATTGGCATAACGCTTGGAAGATGCCACAGGTCTACTAAAGAGACTGCCTGCATCATGCTTGTTCGTCCTCTGCAGGAGTATTTCTTTGCTGTGCGAGGTCCTTGCCAGTTAGGATGGACGGACGACATAGGAAAAGTTCAAAGAAAAGCAACTCTTTTGTATTATCATTAAACAGGAGACGGATGTCATGGAGGTGATAAGCGACCTGGGATGACAGTCATTAAAACAATGGTGTTTTTCGTTGCGGCGAGATCTTCCCAAGAAATTTCAGTCTCTAACTTTCTCCTCTGAATGTAAAAATATTCGCTGTTAGAAAGAGAAAAATTCTGAAGGCGGTTCGAACAACCCTCTGCCAGACGTTTAAATATGAACCGCAGAATAGTTATGCAGATGTAGATGTACAACAGGTCGACTGATCAGTAAAAGAAATTAATAGTTTCGTATCAAGAATTCTATTATAAAGATGGCTGGTTTTCTGTCTTTATTTTTATGTTTTGTCACTGACTGTGTCATGTACTGTATTCAACAGTAGACCGCAAGTCTGCGAAGATGGCACGTGTTCCTCATAACTGATAATGGAGTTTTATCCGGAACATCTGGTATTACGTAAAGTATTATCTCGTTACCTTCTACGTAAGTGTATGTGATAATCTGCTTTTACGTATCGTAGAGGCCCCATAGGTATCATCATAGTTTATGTTTACCACAAAATATACGTTTCAGCTTGACAGGAAATTCCAAGTTTAGTACTTTCCACAGCAATCTTCCCGTATTTTTGTATCACATTAAAGTAAAGCACTCTCTGAATCCAAATATGGACGTATTTTTTATCATATTAAATTAAAAAACTCTGTGAAACGCAACATGGACGTAGTCTTTCATCAGAGTTAAATAGTACTCTCTGGAATCCGAACGGTACGGAATTCTAATCTTAGCACATTCTGTCTCTCGGAGTATTTGCTTCCATTTTCACCCATGATTATCTTGTTCAGCATGTATTAATCCTCAGCGATTTAATTTAATAATAGTTTTCAGCCAAAGGACATTATAAACTCCTATTACTAAAGGCCGTTTAAAACATACTTCCTTTTCGGACTGCGCAACAAAATTTATAGGTGTACAGTAATAACAAAATACCTGCTACGACAGCTATACTTCCACGAAAAGAACTACATAGCTTTTTGGTACTTTCTAAAATGGCCTTAATGTTGTTATGATTTGTGAGTAAACATGTCCTACCTCAATGTTCTGTCCTCCGCTTCATTCCGAAATAGGACTATATTCTTATCCAAATTTTTTTATTTGTGAAGCTGCTGTTTTGTCATTGGGGCTCATCAGAATTACCGAGTCATCTGTATAAGAACCACAGTCTTACATTACAATGAGGAAGAAAATAGAACGTAACTCCCTTTTTATTTCGTGAACACTTCCAGAAATCGAAACGAGTTTTTCGGAAAATGATAGTAGCTAAGGAGCATGCACTTTGGTATATGGTAAACAGTTTTAACTCTTGCATCGATCGAGTTATTGAAGCACCTATCATGTTTTTAAAAAGAACGATACACTTTTTAATGGCATCCGAAAGCGTTTGAAAAGATGAGTACAATGATGTAACTCTTGTTAATGTCGAAGCTGAAAATCTCCGCAAAAGAACTCGAGGAATGTTCTAAAACAGGAAAGCAGCGTGGCCAGAGTCAACTATTGCGATGTCTCATGTGGGACTCCGTCGTTATTTGCAGGAAGGAAGGCCTACGCTAAAAGATAAAACCTCATTCTATAAGGATCTACGGTATATACTTGCTTCTGGCGCACCAAATGGGGCTTAGGAAAACTATATGAAATATGTGTAAGTTACCAAGTTTTTGTGAAAAGATCATCCACATGAGTGCTACAAGGAACTCGTTAAACTTCGGTTACACGATAAATCAGTCTAATCTAAAAGCCGTAAATTCAACAAAATACCTAGGTATTACAATTACGAACAACTTAAATTGGAACACACAGAAAATGTTGTGGGGAAGGCTAACCAAAGACTGCGTTTTATTGGCAGGACACTTAGAAAATGTAACAGACTTACTAAGGAGACTGCCTACACTCCGCTTGTCCGTCCTCTTTTAGAATACTGCTGCGCGATGTTGGATCCTTACCAGAAAGAACTGACAGAATACATCGAAAAAGTTCGAAGAAAGGCAGCACGTTTTGTATTATCGCGAAATATGGGAGAGAGTGTCTCAGAAATGATAAAGGATTTGGGCTGGAAATCATTAAAGGAAAGGCGTTTTTCGTTGCGACGGAATCTTCTCACGAAATTCCAATCACATACTCTCTCCTCCGAATGCGAAAATATTTTATTGACACCGAACCACATAGGGAGGAACGATCACCGAGATAAAATAAGGGAAATCAGAGCTCGTACGGAAAGATATAGGTGTTCATTCTTTCCGCACGCTATACGAGATTGGAATAATAGAGAATTGTGAAGGAGGTTCGATGAACGTTCTGCCAGGCACTTAGATGTGATTTGCAGAGTATCCATGTAGATGTAGATGAACTACTAGATTTGGAAAAAAAAATGCCTGACCTCTCTTTGCCTGGAAACTCCTGAATGCTTCTCAAGCCATCTGCTGTCGGACAAATGTGTCTATAAATACTACTTGAAATTTTAATGAGACGAAATACACTTTGAATAAACAAGGCAGTTCATTCAGGATAACTGACGACATGTCTCCCACAAAATAAATACTTAACGAAACGCAGTTGTACACTCTGCTTAAGTATGTGCCAAATTGTTTACCATTAACTGCAAGGTGCATTTGCAATGGTCTTTCGAGGGATAGCTGAACAGATGAAAGTATCCTGGATGATATGCCGTTGCAGGCTAAGGCGACTCGACAGCGCATGTTGTTTGAGGTTGATGGGACACCCCTCAGCGCTCCAGCCATTATGCTGCATTTTTCCGTCGTATCCAGCGGTTAGGAAACTTCCCATTCAGCGTTTTCGTTGCAACACTGGAAGAGTGAGCTGGGCAGACGACGTGTTGGAACCACATACACTTTCGCTTGTGTAGTGGTACCTCTTCTAAGAGAACAGATGGAATGTTCGTTAGAAAATGTGCATACGTATTTCCAGTTAACATGCTTGGAATGAAGTAAGGTCTCACAATTGAATTTCCTGTTCCAGTAGTGCATGTTACGTAAATTTACATTACCGTGGTTCGTAAATGTTGGTTCGTCGGTAACGAGCACTAGCTGAGAAAGCGCAGTGTCGTCTATCAGAGCGAAGCAGAGCAAACCAAAAAAAAAAAATTCTATATGACTTTCGAAATCACATCTGGGCACTTGATGCAGCAACAGATCATAAGGGTGGAATTTACGTCGACGCAAAATGCGATTGACACTCCTTTAGCTGATCCCACATTCCTTGCCAATTCGTCTCGTGCCACCATTTGCTGTATACAAGTAGCGCGTCGAACTTCGACTCAATGGTGTACATGTCTGCATGCAAGGAATGTTGAAGCAAAAATGACCTGCCGAATGACGACGTAGTGCATGCTAGTTCTACACTGAAGTAAACTGTCGAAAGACTTGATAGACCGACGTATCCTGGCATGAGCGTGTTTACAGCGCAATAGCCTATTCATGCCGACTTGCCTTTCAATTTTAGAATATTTCTCGGATTCGTTTGCTGAGAGTTACAAATTCAACATTAAGAAGCGCTATGTCGCTGTATTTGTCTTTTCAAGCACTTTCAGATGCCGTTATAAAAGTAGGTCATACCATTTTAAAAAATCATAGTTGCTTCGGTAACTCTATCGACACAAGGGTTAAGACTTCTTTATCACATAACGAAGTACATGGCCCTTAGCATGCTATCATTTGCCGAAAACCTCGTTTCGATAATTGGAACTGATCACGAAATAAAAAGGGTGTCACGTCTTTTGTGTGTCACCAATATATGAATTGTGTGCATGACGTCTGTGTTCTTTCTCCCTGTAGAAACATCTGTAGGCTTTCTCCCTGTAGAAACATCTGTAGGCTAGTGTAGCCATATAGTGTTGAACACGAACAGATGGACAAAACGTCCTCTTCAAAAGGACTTCGTTGTAACTGATCGGCTTGAAAATAATTGGAAAAAACAGAATAACAAGAATGGGTCACTACTGCCGGTCAGTATAAGGTTAACTATCATTGCCCCGTCTGATGAGGGAAGACGGATATTCTGATGTTCGTGCTAAAGCATCCAGCTAGTGTTCACTTAGAGAATGCATACGTATTTTCAAAAAACCATTCAAGCCAATTGAGGAAATACTTTCAGGCGTTGATGCTATCACATCTAAGACTGTCACCCAAAGTGACGACATCCGGCCACGAGTAAAACCCAACACAGTATTCACACTCGATGACATGTCAGAGGAGACAAAGACCAAATACACAAATACTTTTGTTTTGGCCGCCATAGAGATGCTGATGTCTTCTACCTAAGCCAGACATAAGCTAGGATCACAAAGCAACCGATAAGAGATAACGCGAATCTCGTTCTTGCATTCAAACAAGATAATATGAATTTAAAACACATTCACGAGGCACATGTAGGGACCGACACGACATTCGATGAATTTACAACTTAATTAGAGGTTACTTGAATCATTCAGACAACAGTTATTTACTTATCGATGAAGAGAGGTATTTAAATGATGTTCAGTACCAGCCGAACTTTCAGGAGGTTTTTAAAAGGTGATTGGGTACGTGTATACATATAGTGAAACAACACGGTATTTACATCATTATAGTACTTCATGGTATGGAGATGTCGGTGGGATCATCCATCCACAACCGGACCGAGAGGGGAAAAACAGAACATTCATCTGTACGTTGACGTGAAAATTCATGTGCTCAGCGACAACATTAAACATCATACTATTTGACCTGAAGCACTCAACAAAAGAATGAAAGAGTTAAATACTCACTGTCAGATGATTTTGAGGTTAACCAACGATTTAACTGCAAGGGCTGAAGTAACTGAAAAGAAGACAAGCAAGTTAACTACACAGATTGATGTTACTGAAAGGAAGACAAAAGGGAGTGTATGTAAGTTGTTGATTGTCCCAAAGTCTGCGTAGTGTATAGCAACATGTCGACTAAATATAAAGTCGTTGAAGTGCGTAATTATATCCGAGAGAAACTGTGGTTGCTGATGTTAGGGCATTTGGAAGGAGACCAGTCAGACTTAGACACATTTAGTGCTATCACAGAATTTATCAAGCCGCTCTAGAAGGCGAAAGCAGAAGAAGAAGATATTTACACGTCAGGTTCAGTAGAACCAAATTGAGGAGCAAATCTCCAAGGTCATGGAACATTTCAGTGCACTAAATTACAACATAAAAGTAATAACAGATAAAAATTAAATGTTTATGGACCGAAAAAAGTCAAGCTATAAGTTGAAGTACACGCAATTAACAATACAACATAAAAATCACCTTAACTTTTCAAATAACTCCTCAACAGAATATAAGGAGTGACCCATGAGGAATTCTACAGTTTCGATTTTAAAGGGCGTGGATTACTGCTAAGATTTTTGAATTCTTGTGGTAGCTTAATGAAAATGGATGCAGCAGATACTGCACACCTTTCTGCACAAGAGTTAAGGAAGTCCGATTCAAATGCAGATTGGATATCTGCCGAGTATTAACTGAATGAAAGCTGCCTGCTTATTCTTGGGAATAAGCTGATATTGTTAACAAGAAACGACAGTAAAGAATATATATATTGAGAGGCCAATGTCAAAATACCCAGACTAGTGAACAGGGGTCGACAAGAGGTTAGCAAACTTACACCACTTATTGCCCGAACCGCCCGTTTCTGAGTCAAAAATATCCTTTTAGAATGGGAAAAGTTACCCCAAAATATAATACCATATGACATGAGCGAACGAAAATAACCAAAGCAGACCAATTTTCGTGTCGAAGAATCACTTACTTCAGATACCATCCGAATAGTAAAAATGGCAGCATTAAGTCTTTGAACAAGATCGTGAACCTGGGCCTCCCACGACAGTTTACTACCTATCTGAAAAGCTAGAAATTTGAACTTTTCAGTTTCACTAATCATATGCCCGTTCTGTTAAATTAAAACGTCAGGTTTTGTTGAATTGTTTGTTGGAAACCGTAAAAACTGAGTATGTCATCAGCAAACAAGAAATATTTTAGTGTTACCCATAATACTAGAGGGTATACTATTTATGTAAATACGGAACAGGAGTGGCCCCAACAATGATCCCTGCCGCCCCCCCCCCCCCCCCCCCCCACTTGACAGTACCCCACTGAAACCCCACATCACAGCCATTCTCAACATTGTGAATAATGACTTTTTGCTTTCTGTTGTTAAAGTAAGAGAAGAACCAATTGTGAGCTATTCCCCGTATTCCGTAACGGTCCAACTTCTGGAGCAATATTTTGTGATCAGCACAATCAAACGCCTTAGTTAAATAAAAAAAAATATGCCTAGCGTACGAAACCTTATGTTTTAACCCATCCAGTACCTCACAGAGAAAAGAAAATATTACATTTTCAAACATTAAACGACTTCTAAAGCCCAACTGTTCATTTGATAGCAAATTATGTGGTATAAAATGATCAGTTATCCTTAAATACACAGCCTTTTTAATAACTTTAGCAAACACTGATGGCATAGTAATAGGTCTAAAATTGTTTTCATGATCCATTTCTCCCTTTTTATAAAGCGGCTTTACTACTGTGTGTTTTAATCGTCCATGGAAACTGACCATTCCTAAAGGAAAAATTACAAGTATGGCTAAGTACAGCGCTAACACGTGCAGCACAGTACTTTAATATTCTGCTAGGCACTCCGTCATGTCCATGAGAGTCCTTAGTCTTCAGTGATTTAATTATTGCCTCAATCTCCCCCTTGTATCTACCACAGAGGAGTATTTCACTAAACATTACAGTGATAGTCAGATAGAACACACAGAGTAAACAAGGAAAAACCGTACATGCTGCGTACTCATGGCGTTAAGTTTGACCAAGTGTGCAGTATAGATCAGTGATAGAGAATTCGAAAGAACACTGCTTTACTAAACATCATATTCTTAAAAACTAGAAACGTCAACAATAATTCACCGAAAGGTATAGAAAATTATAGTCAAATAGTACATATGATGGAAGTATGTAACAAAACTTATGGGCTAGGAGCAAAGTGCCTCAGCAGTTCCAGATACAAAAACCTTATTAAACTTGCATTAGTGGGCGTTTCTGGAAGTGACATTATCGGCATTCAGAAGAAGGAAATTAACAGCAAATCTCCGCAATAGTTACGGTGATATTTGTGATTTGTTTGTCGAACGTTTTGCAAACATCCAATCTCCATCTCAACAAGGTATTCGCAAATGGAAAAAGATTTGATGAGACTAGGCTAGTAACGGAGCTCCCTCGTTGAGGTACGCCAATATCTGTTAGTGCAGAAGAGAGTCTTAATGTTGTCGTCCAATTTTTTTTGCAGTTACAAACTAAATTTCAAAGTAAAGCATCCAAGGAAAATGAAACAACAAGAACCAACCTGTTAGGTTTCAAAAAAGTTGAAATTTAGGCTATAGAGACCTACTTTACTTCAAGAAAGATGATCCGGACAACCGTCAAGAAGCCGATCCCAAGTTTTACAAAAACGTTCTTTGGGGCGACCACGCGACTTTTAAGACAACTGTGTCTACCGGGATTCAGTGACTCCCCATGTGGTTGAGCTGATTTTTAGCCATGGGCTAATCCGACCTTGTTTTTAATGTCAGTTCTGTAAACTGTGTTGTTAGAACAGGAAAATAATCCGCTTATTGGACATCTACAGGCGTTTAAGGGAAGTCGATATGGCAACAAGATGGGGTAATACCTGCGTTATTGAGTTATTGTGAAAACATTGAGGATTTTCCGGAGAACGAAATTTTCATTCTGCCACGGAGTGTGCACTGATGTGAAACTTCCAGGCAGATTAAAACTGTATGGGGGACCGAGACTCGAACTCTGGACCTGTGCCTTTCGTGGGCAAGTGCTCTACGGACTGAGCAAGTACGACTCACGCCCCGTCCTCACAGCTTAAATTCTAAAAGTGCCCCGTCCCCCTACCTTCTATACTTCAAAGCTCTCCTCTAAAGCCTTGTAGAACCAGTATTCGTGGAAGAAAGGATATTACGGAAACATGGCTTAGTCACAGCCTGGGGGATGTTTCCACAATGAAATATTCACTCTGCAACGGAGAGTGCGCTGAAGTGAAACTTTGATGAATGCATTGGCAGACGGGGTATTATTAAATGGCCTCCACGATTCTCAGATATCACACCTATGGATTTTGAATTCTAGGGTATACTAAAAATTGAGGTTTATTCCATTATAATACGTGATGCTGAGCATTTAAAAGAACGAACCCAATTGGAATTTGAAAATCTGCAGGCTACATCCACAGAAGACTTGCGGCAAACTTGGTAAATCCATGTTGAAAAGATGCAATGTTAGCTTAGAACAGCATGAAAGCAACTTTGAGCGTCTTTCGTAGGTTCATTGTACTCTTCATACATTTGTGTGTTGATAGTAAGTTGTTATTATTCCGCCAAAAGCGGTTTTAACAACTGACTTACGGCTTATCCTGTACGGCAGGGGGTCGTTCTGTTCGAGTCACTCATTATGTTTGAGCCCAGAATGTATTGGAGGATTCTACAATAGACGACCGTCAACTATAATGGACAGTCTTGTGGATCGCTTCCGCTACACTTCTAATAAACGAGTGTGACCTGTGCTTTCTTCCAAATATCAGCCATAGTATCTTCTTCAAGGAACCGGTATATTATGGTTAAGAATAGAGATAGCTACTCTGTATAGAATCTGACAAGAATTTCATCGGACTTTCGAGCGTTGTTGAAATTTAGTGATTTTAGCTGTTTCTCAACGCCACTAACATCTATATTTGCAGTAGTGCGAGGATTAGATTAGAACAGTTCCCCTAGATTTTCCTTGGCAAAGGAACATTTGAAAACGGAGTTCAGCCCATCTGCTTTCGCCTTTCAATTTTATTTCTTGTGTCATCCATGAGTGTCTGGGCACTAACTTTGATGCCATAAGACAGCCTTTACGAATGACCGGAATTTTGGTTTTGTGAGAGACCTTTCTGTAATATCCTGCTATGGTGGTCATTGAAGGATTCACGCATTGCCTTCTTGACAGCAAAGCAAGTATCATGCAGCATCTCTCTGTCTATAGCCCTATGTTATCTTTTACATCTATTGTGCTGTAGTCTCTGTTTCTTTACAAGTTTCTTCACAGAGACTGTATACCACGGAGGGTCCCTCCCATCAAGACTTGTACTACTAGGTACATATCTATCCAGTGCATAGTCAACTTTTTAACTAGATCCACATTTCTACATGCTCCTGCCCAGAGGTAAATGTTTCAAATTCCTCATTGAGTTGTGACTAACGTGACCCTTTACTTTTTTGACGGGGCAGGACGCTTGCAAAATTTAGGAAAAAAGACTTATTTTACTATTTATAATTTATTCAAAAATAAGGACATGATTACGATTTATTAATTATATATAATTTGAATTAATCAACATTAGATTGCAGTTGTAGACGCATTTGTTTTATATTTGTCGGAGGAGAAAATCAGTTTCGAAATGTCGTGTCTAGTTTTTAAGTAGGAATGGCGCTTATGACATGATTTGTTGATGTCAGTCTTGATAATCAAAATGGCTTTCAAAAGTGCGACACTTAACTGTGTCTTGTCAGCTGTCCGTATCTTATTCATAAGAGAAAAACTCTTTCGACAGGTGTCTTACTTCCAGACAAACATAAAACGTACTCAATAATTAAACGAAATTTCGTGCAGTTCAGATTGTTGTTATGGAAATCTGTGAACAAGTCCATCCAACGGTCTTCAGTAACAACATTTTTAGCGTTCCAGCTTGATACTTTTTCGTCTGTGACGTAATTGGAAATCAGTGATCACTCATCGAATAAGTGCAGATCTCGGTCGCTGCTAAGATATCCTTGTGTACTCAGCAAATCCATCACAATCTGTATTTCTTCCCAAGTAGGCACTTTTTTCACAGTGGCCCATGCAAACACTTCTAAGTCTGCATTGAACTACGCCACTGAACCAAGTATTCTTTGCTAGTATTATAAAACTCAGCCGCCGTAGTTTTTATGCCCTGAACAACAGCGTCAATTTCTGGTAATTTTTTTATTAGAGGAAGAAAAATCGAACTCTCTTAACGCGCCAAGTTATCTCAGAGACGCTTAATTTCATTTGTACATTCTACAGCAGACACGCATCGTTCTTCAATTTTTAACACCGTTTGACGGAAAATCGTTGCCTGTGCATGCAAAATGTGTAACCACAATTCACATGTGGGGTTTTCGAAAAATGTTATTAAAATATTTAAGCATTGATCGATGCTCGGAAAGTAGCTTTTTAAGCGCTGAAATACTTTTAAAATTCCTTCAAGCGTCGGCTTTAACGCGAGCCAGGTGGTTTTGCTGGAACCCAGCAGTTTCTGATACTCTGTGTCTTGGAATCACAGAAGTCTTTGAGAGTTTCCACTCGAATGCTGTAGATGTGAAAAGCTGCGTAAATTTTCACAATGATACATTCGAAGTCCACAAGCAGATAATCTGAAGCTGTTTTGATGGTGTTGTGAACTACACGGGCTCCACATCCGATCCCAGTGAGTTGCCTTCCGATTGATAAGTTCAGTTTTGCGTCAACGTTGTTACTCCCTTTTCTATTCTTTTCTCCTAAATTGCAGTTAGTATTATCTCCACAAACTGCCACAATTTTCTTATTTAAATCATTCCACAATAATACTCCTTCAAGTAAGCAACACATTGTCCGATGTTTCTCAAGGCTGCTCTCGAAACTCTAAAATCTTGACTTTCACAAATGCGTAAGGTAAAAAATATAGCATCAAAACAGGGAATAATTTTACTGAGCCGTGACACGAAGCCTCCGTCAATAAAGATATGCAGTGCGCTTCACAAAGATGCTCTTTCAATTCATCCATTACCATAGATGCCAGAACATTTACAACAATAGCCTGGTATTTTGTACGAACACATCTAAATTTTTTCTCAAAATGTGTTTGAATTAAATTAGAGGCACAGTATTTTGAGCGAAAGCTGCGGTTTTCTTGAACTGTGTGACACGCCCATGCACCTTCCGCTGCAGCTACATCCAAATTCTTCCAAGTCGGGAAATTGATCCTTTTGAAAAAGGTAAGCATTGACTAGCTGGAAGCGGCAGCTTGATCGGAAAGCATACGCTTCTCCGGTTTTAAATGTTTCTCAGTATCGGCGGCACCACCATGACCAACAATAAAATCAGTACGACACTTTTCACACGTTACAGCTGACGCATCACTCCCTTGTTTTATAATGGATATTTATTTTGCAAAGTAATATTAAAGGTACACCTGCGTTTAGGCATTTTCCTAATGTTACAAACACAGGTTTTAAACAGTAAGACATTTCCAGGGGCAGATGTGGACTCTGACCACAATCTATTGGTTATGATCTGTAGATTAAAACTGAAGAAACTGTAAAAAGGTGGGAATTTAAGGAGATGGGATATGGATAAACTGAAAGAACCAGAGATTGTAGAGAGTTTCAAAGAGAACACTAGGAAACGATTGACAAGAATGGGGGAAACAAATACAGCAGAAGAAGAATGGATAGTTTTGAGAGATGAAATAGTGAAGGCAGCAGAGGATCAAGTAGGTCAAAATGAGGGGGCTAGTAGAAATCCTTGGGTAACAGACGCGATATTGAATTTAACTGATGAAAGGAGAAATACAAAAGTGCCGTAAATGAAACAGGCAAAAAGGAATACAAACGCCGCAAAAATTAGATCGACAGGAAGTGCAAAATGGCTAATGAGGGATGGCTAGAGGGCAAATGTAAGGATGTAGAAACATATGTCACTAGGGGTAAGATAGATACTGCCTACAGGAAAATTAAAGAGACCTTTGGAGAAAAGAGCACCACTTGCATTAAATCGACAGCTCAGATGGAAAACTAGCTCTAAGCAAAGAAGGGAAAGCGGAAGGTGAAAGGAGTATATAGAGGGGCTATACAACGGCGATGTACTTGGCGGCAATATTATGGAAATGGAAGAGGACGTAGATTAATATGAAATGGGAGATATGATACTGCGTGAAGAATTTGACAGGACACTGAAAGACCCAAGTCGAAACAAGGCCCCGGGAGTAGGCAACATTCCATTAAAACTACTGATAACCCTGGGAGGAGCCAGCCCTGACAAAATGTTACTATCTGGTGAGCAAGATTTATGAGACAGGCGAAAGACCATCAGACTTCAAGAACAATATAATAATTCCAATCCCAGAGAAAGCAGGTGTGAAAATCACCGAACTATCAATTTGATAAGTCACGGCTGCAAAATGCTAATACGAATTTTTCTTTACAGACGAATGGAAAAACTGGTAGAGGCCGACCTCGGGGAAGATCAGTTTGAATTCCGTAGAATTGTTGGAATACATGAGACAATGCTGACCCTACAACTTATCTTAGAAGATACCTACGTTTCTAGCACTTGTAGACTTACAGAAAGCTTTTGACAATGTTGACTGGAATACTCTCTTTCAAATTCTGAATGTGGCAGGGGTAAAATACTGGGAGCAAAGGCTATTTACAATTTGTACAGAAACTAGATGGCAGTTTGTACAGAAACCAGATGGCAGTTATAAGAGTCGAGGGGCATGAAAGGGACGCAGTGGTTGGGAAGGGAGTGAGACAGGGTTGTAATCTATTCCAGTGTTAATCGGTTCATAGAGCAAGCAATAAACGAAAACAGGAAGCAATCTAGAAAGGGAATTAAAGATCATGGAGAAGAAATAAAAACTTTTAAGTTTAGCAGATGACATTGCAATTCTGTCAAGGATTTGGAAGAACGATTGAACGGAATGGAAAGTATATTTCAAAGAGATTACAAGATGAAGATCAACAAAAGGAAAACAGGGATAACGGGGCGTCAAGCGTCCCTGAGGGAATTAGATTAGTAAATGCGAATCAGTGTGCAGTAGATTGGTATTTGGGCAGTAAAATAACTGATGATGATCAAAAGAATAAAATGCAGACTGGCAACAGCAAGAAGACCATTTCTGAAAAAGAGGAATTTGTTAACCTCTTATATCAATTTAAGTGTTACGAAGTCTTTTCTGGAGGTATTAGGGATGTAGCCTTGTATGGCAGTGAAATGTGGACGATAAGCAGTTTCAGACAAGAAAAGAATAGAAGCTTTTGAAATGTGGTGCTATAGAAGAACGATATTGTGATGGGTAAATCAAATAACAACTAAGGCGGTGCTGTATCTAATTGGGGAAAAAAGAAATTTGTGGTACAGCCTGACCAAAAGGAGCGAATGGTTGAGAGGACACGTCTTAAGGCATCAGGGAATACTAGTCAATTTGGTAATGGAAGGATGTGTGGAGTGGGAGGAAGGTAAAAATTGAAGTGGGAGACCAAGGCTTGAATACAGTAAGCAGGTTAAAATGGATTTAAAATGCAAACTGGTTAATATCAAGGAGACCATTTCTGGAAAACAGGACTTTGCTAACCTCTAGTATCAGTTTAAGTGTACAAAGCCTTGTATGGCAATGAAATGTGAAAGATAAGCACATAAATCTTGAAACATCAAGAAGTTCTAGTCAGTTCATTTTGATAATGGAAGGAAGTGTCTTTGTGTGTGGGGGGGAGGGAGACCAACATTTGAGTACAGTAAGCATGTGCGAATGGATGTAGGGTGCAGTAGATATACGTAGGTGAAGAGGTTTGTAAAAGACAGGGTAGCATCGAGAGCTGCACAACCTCAACAACAAAACTATTCTTGCAGGATTATCGATAATATTTACACCTTGCATTGCTGACAAAATATTCCACAGAAGATTTTCTAACTGTATTAGAATGTGATACGGAATCCCTGTAGAATACTAGACGTCTGTATATCAGTGTTGTGACAAAACTGTCTAGGTTAAAGATTGCATCCTTCTCTGTCGATGACAGTATTGTGTAGTAGACAAATTCACCTAACTATGTGGTCAACTGCATCGTTGGGTTTGTTCACGTCTATTTCGTTCGCCAGAGGTCTCCATTTATTCACTATCCCAAATGCGCATTCAGTGAAGCATTTTTCTCTGCACTGTAAGTAATTATATCTATAGACTTTTTCCATTACCCAAAATCTTTTACGTAAAGATCTCCTCAGGGCCTCTAACTAGACGTAAACTTCATCTCCCAGAATGGCTTAGGACAGTTTATTATGCATTCCTTGAAGTTTTCTTGGTGCGAGGAATGAAGCTTTCGCTCCTGTGAGTTTTCTTAACAACATAATTAGGGGAGCAAGCCTTCATCAGACTGTTTACCAGAGGCACCAACATCTATAAACACAAAGTTGTGGTTGGCACCACCAACTGTTTGGTGTGCATTACCTAACACTCCTCGGTATTTTAAAACACGCCACCACAATTTCTTTCTTCGTACAGCAAAAGCAGTTGGGAAATCCCATGGCAAGTGTATTTGGCTGCAGTTTCTTTAAACCGGGAAACATTTGGCATTGTTAAATGAGCTGGAGCAAATAATTTCCATATGGATAAAGGCACTGCCCATATTTTTTCATGGAACGGTGGTGGTAGGACGTACCAGTAGAGAGGAACTGTGAAAAGTTTCGTTACATTTCCTACGCAAATATGGCCTCATGGAAAGCTTTTGTTTGTGTTGTAAGTGCAATAGGTCAATGACATTTACTTACCCCATTTACTTTTACTGGTATTCAGCAGTAGGCATCTAAAGAGCGACATTTTCTTATATCTTTCGTTGTGCTTTCAGTTAACCTAGTAAAATGGTAATGGAAACACCTTAGAGAAAATTAGAGGGAAGAACTTAAAATTTTGTCAAGGTGAAAAAAAAGAATTACTTCCAACGTCATTTACAAATATCTGAGATCGGAAATTCTATGTGATTGTTCACAACCTTCACTCCAGGGATTACGAAACCGAAGATTTGGTCTCTTTAGTCGTAAAAACATCTATAAATTGATATTTTTGGCACCTTTTCCCATCACAAAGCAATAAAGTGGAACGAAGCAAGATTTTAGCAAAGTCTACCGACAACAATGGCTAGTCTTACATTAATTTATTTATCGCATACTCTCCAGTTCTGTTTTACATTGTGGATGCGAACAAGAATGAACTGCCTGCCTTATTTAACGTAAGGCGTTAACTGCTGGAAGACAATGACAGATGATTGTGTAGTTATACAATTCTCCAAGGAAACAGATACTTGGAGATTTCTGTTCATGAATAACTGAAACCACACCAAGTAATGTATTGTCTAAAACATAGCGAACTGTAAGCTACCGCCTTTTATCTTTTTTCAGTGCATTATTTGTAAATCAAGCGTATGTGCTGGCCAAAAAGCATGATTTCGCAGTGATCATTATGGTTGTGAAAAAATAAGTAGTTTCTTACAAAGATACCATATTACTAGGCGCGCGGGGAAACTCATAAAAATTTTTTAAGCTTCCAACTTCAAAATCGATAGACGTTACGATATAAAAAATCACTCATAATGGAAAGTAACCGAATTCGTTTCTTTTTCTGAAAGGACGGTAAAACATTTATTACAAAAATAAGCCCAGAAATGATGTGGGATAACCTTATATACTTTCAAGTGTTTTTACATTGTAAAAATCGAAAACGTAAATTTCTCCTCCGCGCCGCTCGTCGCGGCCCGGCGCGCAATGTGAACACAGCCTATGAGAGCGTCTCGTATTGCCATCTATCGGCAACGCTAAGCAACAAGTATGTTAGTTGCAAGGCGCGCCGCTCAGCAGCAGCAGCAAGGGTATCAAGACTATTTTATTACGTCGATTGAAGGTTCGCTGCAAAACGTTGAAAGTAATAGCATACGTCTGGCTATGTCAGTAAACAATTTGCTATTTGCAAAAGAAGTTACTATAAACTACCATATTGTGATGAGAATCCTTCATACCCAGCAGCAATTGTACTTATCTGTATAGCTGTGATGTAAGGGGAGCGTCGTGGATTATATAATCTAAACGGCCGCAGTCCCCTGTTCGAAACCCGCCACTGCTCGGAGTTTGATTAATAATGAGCACTACAGGTGGGAAACGGCCCCTAACGTCGCCAGAATCACCAACAATGAACTACAAAACGATGCAGAAGCAATGGAAACCACTGCATTTAACACACGTAACGTGTATCCTCAGTACATGGGGCATGTAACAGAAAAAGTGTCGTTGAGAACTCCACATCAGCAGAAGATTCCGGGATAGTCCCCCATTCAAAGCTCTGGGAGGGGACTGTCAGTGGGAGGTGACCGTGAGTAAAAGACTGAATAACCAACGAAAAGATAACGTTCAACGAGACGGAGCATGAAATGTCAGAAACTTGAATGTGGTAGAGATACTAGAAAATGTGAGAAGGGAAATGAAAATACACAATCTAGATATAGTAGTCGTCAGGAAAGTGAGATGGAAAGAAGACGAGGATGAAAATGAGAATAGGGTAATATCAACGTCAGTAGGAATTTGTATTATGGGAATAGGATTCTTCATGAGTAGGAAGGCAGGGCAGAGAGTGTTACTGCGAAAAATTCACTGAGAGCGTTATTCTAATCGGAATCGACAGGAAACCAACAGCGACAACGATAGTTTAGGTATACAAGCCACCGTTGCAAGGCGAATATGAAGAGATAGAAAAAGTATATGATGATATTGAAAAATAATGCAGTATGTAAAGGGAGATGAAAATCTAATGCTAACGGGGACTGGAATGCAGTTGTAGGGAAAGGAGTAGAAGAAAAGGTTAGGGAGAATATGGACTTGGGACAAGGAATGGGAGAGGAGAAAGACTAATTGAGTTCTGTAATATATTTCAGCTAGTAATAGGGAGTACTCTGTTCAAGAATAACAAGAAGTGGAGGTATACTTGCCGGCCGCGGTGGTCTCGCGGTTCTAGGCGCGCAGTCCGGAACCGTGCGACTGCTACGGTCGCAGGTTCGAATCCTGCCTCGGGCATGGATGTGTGTGATGTCCTTAGGTTAGTTAGGTTTAAGTAGTTCTAAGTTCTAGGGGACTGATGACCACAGCAGTTGAGTCCCATAGTGCTCAGAGCTATTTGAACCATTTGGGGTATACTTGGAAAAGGACAGATGGTACGATACGACTTCAGTTAGATTACATCGTGGTCAGACAGAGATTCCGAAACAGATTCTGGTTTGAGAGGCATACACGGGAACAGATCTAGATTCGGATCATAATGTAGTACCGATGAAGAGTGGGCTGAAGTTTAAGAGATTAGCCAGAAAGAATCAATACGCAAAGAAGTGGGATATGGAAGTACTACGAAATGACGGGATAGACCCTACGCTTGAAGTTCTCTAAGGCTATAGATACTGCGAAAAGAAACAGCTCAGTAGGCAGTGCAGTTGAATGGACTTGTCTAAGAAGGGCAGTCAGAGAAGCTGGAAAGAAAAGCATAGGTACAAAGAAGATAACCGTGAAGAAACCATGGGTAACAGCAGAAATAGTTCAGTTGATCGATGAATCAAGGAGGTACAAAAATTTTGAGGGAAATTCAGGAATACAGAAATACAAGTCGGTGAGGAATGAAATAAATAGGAAGTGGAGGGAAGCTAAGACAAAATGGCTGCATTAAAAATGTGAAGAAATCGAAAAAGAAATCCTTATCAGAAGGACTGACTCAACATTAGGAAAGTCAAAATAACATTCGATGAAATTAATAGCAAGGGTGGTAACATTAAAAGTCCAATGGGAATTCCACTGTTAAATACAAACGTGAGAATGGATAGGTGGAAAAGTACAGTGAAGGCCTCTATAAGGGGGAAGATTTGCCTGATGTGATGAAGAAGGGAGTCAATTTAGAAGAGATAGGGGATCCAGTATTAAAATCGGAATTTTAGATACCGATGAAGAACTGAATATCAAATAGGACGGAATAGATAACGTTCCATCATTATTTCTGATGGAATTACATATGAAGTTGCTGGTCTTCTATCATGCGTCTCCCCAGGTGACGGATAGGGGAATACTCATTAGATATAGTGGGTAACGGGGAAATAAAATACCTGGGGTGGACCAAAACTAGCGGGGTGGCCGAGCGGTTCTAGGCGCTTCAGTCTGGAACCGCGCGACCGCTACGGTCATAGGTTCGAATCCTCCCTCGGGCATGGATGTGTGTGATGTCCTTACGTTAGTTAGGTTTAAGTAGTTCTAAGTTCTATGGGACTGATGACCTTAGATGTTAAGTCCCATAGTGCTCAGAGCCATTTGAATCATTTGACCAAAACTAGCAGCTGCTGTCGTGTAATTATATATTGGCTAAAGGAAGACAACCTAGAAAAAAAAACTTACCTGGTCCTCCAGGTTGAGGATTGATGCAGTGGCCAAAGCCACCATTCATTGCGAAAAAATATGTTAAAAGGCCAAGGATGATACAGACAGATGGGTTTAAATATTAAACGAATAAAGAAACGGTCTATGACAATTGGGACATGGAGTGTTAGAGGACTAAGGAATGAAGAAGGGGAAATGATTAGAGAGTTAGAAAACAGAAAACAGGATGTTATTGGGTTACCGGAAAACGAAAAAGAAGAGGAACGACATACAACATGTAGGATACTATATACACCTTATACAGAGGAATACAGAAACTTCTAAGGGCACAGCGAGGAGTGTCAGTATTGATAAAGAAAAAATTACATAAATATATTGCAAGTTGGGAACCTATTGATGAAAATTTGATTAAAGTGACCATAACCTTATATGGACACAAAACTACCATAACTGGAGTCTATACAGTGAGGATGAACCAGATCATACCAAAGAAATATTCTTCGATAAATTAAATGACTTACAAGGGAACCTCCCCATCGCACCCCCCTCAGATTTAGTTATAAGTTGGCACAGTGGATAGGCCTTGAAAAACTGAACACAGATCAATCGAGAAAACAGGAAGAAGTTGTGTGGAGCTGGGAAAAAATAAGCAAAATATGCTAACTGAGTAGTCCATGTGCAAGATAGGCAACATCAAGGATATTCTGAGCTAAGGAGTGCAGTGGTTTCGTGGTTAGCGTGAGCAGCTGCGGAACGAGAGGTCCTTGGTTCAAGTCTTCCCTCGAGTGAAAAGTTTACGTTCTTTATTTTCGCAAAGTTATGATCTGTCCGTTCATTCATTGACGTCTCTGTTCACTGTAATAAGTTTAGTGTCTGTGTTTTGCGACCGCACCGCAAAACCGTGCGATAAGTAGACGAAAGGACGTGCCTCTCCAATGGGAACCGAAAACATTTGATCGCAAGGTCATAGGTCAACCGATTCCTCCGCAGGAAAATACTCATTGACCTTGTTATTGAAGTCGCGAGCTATATTTGCTGGATTCATATTGCCCACGGAATACATCTCACGTATTTAATGCACTCTCGTCCAAAGTAGCGAACAGTCAACTGCCAGCCAGGGAGCCTCGTTAGCAGGAATACTCTCTTCCGTGCGCAGTAGTCGACTGACTTCGTGTGTTTCGATGTTTGTTTGGGTGTAGCGTCCCCATACTACGGCGCAGTTACCTCGCATGGGACGGACGGACGGACGGACGGAGGGATAATAACTGTCTGAACATAAAAAAATTAAGCTTTTCACTCGAGGGAGGATTTGAACCAAGGACCTCTCGTTCTGCAGCTGCTCACGCTAACCACGAGACCACGGCGTTGCTGAGTTCAGAATATCCTTGATGTTGCCTATCTTGCACATGGACTACTCAGTTTGCATATTTTGCTTATTTTTTTCATAGTTCCACACAACTTCTTCCTGTTTTCTCGATTGATCTGTGTTCAGTTTTGCAAGGCCTATCCACTGCGCCAACTTATAACTAAATCTGAGGGGGGTGCGATGGGGAGGTTCCCTTGTTAGTAGAAAAGATAGGAAATATGAGAGAAATAATAATTGCTGAAGATTTCAATTGTAGGACCACATGGAGAAAATATAATAAATGATAATGGGCTGTGATTAATTAAAATATGTGAACAACATTCACTATGTAATTTGAATAGTTTCTATCCACATAAAAAACATCATAAATATACATGGCATCAGGAAACAGTCCAATTAAAATCAATAACTGATTAAATAATAATTCGGCAAAAACTAGTTTTAAAAACACAAGATGCCGGAGCATACTGTGCAATAACCCAGAGTGACCACCACCTGGTTAACTGTAAAATTGTGTGTCCACATGTAGTTATAAAAAGTACAGAAGAAATTATTAATGAGGAGGAAGAGTATAATACTGAAATAAAAATCCCAAAGTATATTGTATACAGCCTTGAAAATGAAAGTACAGTGTATCTGTTCAAAAGAAGGTCAGATGAAATACTAACTGAAATAGAATTTGACAACCGTCGCGTCTGTAGTTTCCTGCGAGCGGATCAGCATGGGAACTAGACACTAAATCCAATAATGAGATGGCTCGTCCAACTCGAAGTCCTGGTGCTGGAAAACAAGCTGGAAATTCTTTGCAGATAAGGGAACTCGGTTGGACAAAGGACGTATACTTCTGATGAAATAACTGAGACGAAACACGAGGTAGGATAAGACCACTGTCGAACCCTAAGAGGCACAAACACATTGAATGTAAGTTGTGCAGTATTGCATGTACTCTGTACAGCTAAGTGCCACGAGAAACTAAGTCCCGTCCCGAGGGCAGAGCAACACAGGTCCAGCGTCTGAGGCAACTGTCAAAGGAATCTCTCAGCAACACCAGCGGCCGTGCTTATATAGGCTCGTCTGATGCAATCCCCTGCGATCACGCGCGTCTCCCGTATCCTGTCGTCCTTCTAGAACATTCTGTCGTAGCTGGTCACGTAGCTCCAGCGTCCCTTACCACAAAAACGCTACCTCTCCTGCTTCCCAGCGCCCTGACTGACGTTAGGTTGCTTTCCTACAGGTTCATCTTATACAATCTTATGCATTTCTACTCACATCTGCGACACAATACAGATATAGAATATAAATGTATCGTTAATGCTTTACATGAGGCAGCCAAAGAAGCCCTGGGCGAACAAATTAAGCACGAGAAAAAATGTCTTTATACTATTTCGATACAGAAATAGAGAAAAATATTTAAAATGGTCAAAAACACATCAAATATCCAGGATAAGATAAACTTAAGAGGACAACAAGCAAAAATTAGGATCATGGTGAAGAAGCAAAAAATAAGAATTGAGAAAATATCTGTAATAAAGTGGGTAATCTAATTGGAGGTAAGAGCAGCTCAGAAGCATGGAAGATATTGAAAACACTTAGAAAAAATTCTAAAGAGACTTAACAAATTAACTACATTTGAATCCAGACATGGAAAAAATATGAAACTTCCTGGCAGATTAAAACTGTGTGCCGGACCGAGTCTCGAACTAGGAACCTTTGCCTTTCGCGGGCAAGTGCTCTACCAACTGAGCTACCCAAGCACGACTCACGCCCCGTCCTCACAGCTTCTGTAAAGTTTGGAAGGTAGAAGGCGAGGTACTAGCGGAAGTAAAGCTGTGAGGACGGGGCGTGAGTCGTGCTTGGGTAGCTCAGTTGGTAGAGCACTTGCCCGCGAAAGGCAAAGGCCCCGAGTTCGAGTCTCGGTCCGCCACACAGTTTTAATCTGCCAGGAAGTTTCATATCAGCGCCCATTCCGCTGCAGAGTGAAAATCTCATTAGGGAAAAAATACTTCAAAGAATTATTGACTGAAAACAGAGGAAAATTTCGGGATACAATTAACAGCGATGTAGAAGCAGAAAATACACTATGTGATCAAAAGTATCCGGACACGCCCAAAACATACGTTTTTTATATTAGTTGTATTGTGGTGCCACCTACTGCCACGTACTCCTTATCAGCGACCTCAGTAGTCATTAGACATCGTGAAAGAGGGGAATGGGGCGCTCCGGAGAGCTCACGGACTTCGAACGTGGTCAGGTGATTGGGTGTCACACCTAAACATCCATAGGTCCATTGTTTCCGATGTGAGAGTGAAGTGGAAACGTGAAGGGACACACAGCACAGAAGAATACAGGCCGATCTCGTCTGTTGACTGACAGAGACCGTCGACGGTTGAAGCGAGTCGTAATGTGTAATAGGCAGACATTTATCCAGACCGTCACACAGGAATTCCTTACTGCATCAGGATCCACTGCAACTACTATGACAGTTAGGCGGAAGGAGAGAAAACTTGGATTTCATGGTAGAGCGGCTGCCCATAAGCCACACATCATGCCGCATTCGGCATACCCACACCCTGCCATCTGATAGCCACATTGTGTACCGTGATCATTTTTAAACATGATTTTATTTAATTTTTTTCTTATATTTTACCGAAACTCACAGATTTAAATAACTATTTCCAGTGTGGGAAAGTTATTATTATTGACTTACATGAAAAGATGGTAGAAGGGAACAAAGAAATGCTGCATTGACTGGCAGTATGTCATAACCAATAAATTGACTGACATTGACCCCAACAACCGGTTCAAGTTTCTTCCTGACAGCCTAATGTATTTAGGAGTTCTGAATTCAGAAACCAGAATGCCGCAAAAGACTTTTACCGCGGATGTAGGGATTTCATACAGACTGGATGTTCAGAACTGAAAAAGAGATGATTTATTGCCATTGCTTGCAGTTTTGACGTTTAAAATGGCTCTTTCAAACAAAGAAAGAGCATAATCTCCATCTCTTATATCTCTTATGTCAAAATTGCCAAGAACACTCTCTCTCAATGATGATAAGCATTTACTACTAATCGATGTTGACTGGAGGAAACTTCGTACCGTAAAAATAGACGAAAATGTAAAGAACTGTTCAGCAGTGGACCTATTTTGGGGGGAACATACTCAGCATAAAAACTTTATTTGGCGAGAAAGAATTCCCAGCCCTACCAGAGTTTGCACTCTCATGTTTACACCTTCCATATTCAAATGCTAACAGTGACAGTTTTTAGTAAGATAATCTTATAAAAGTGAAAACAGGAATAGACTCGTTACTTCCACAGTGAATGGATGTTTTATTTCCAGTCAGTGTGTTAGGAGCAGCAGCTCATGCAAAAAATTTGCTCCTCCTGAAAATATACTCAGTAGCATGAAGAAAACGCAGTTGTATTCGCGGCCATTCACTTCCAGTTCTTTTGTTCCTGACCCTCCAGTGGAGGAAAATGATGATGACGACGTTTAAATATTACATTTTTAAAACTTCTCCCAAGCTAAGCAAATAACGAAGTAATTTTTTATATAATTTTATGAACTGTATTTAATTTTTACAAATTGTTTCCTAGTAAAAAAAATTATAAATCAACAGCATTAAAATGTGGAGAAGTTATTTTCTTCGAGTAATGGGGGAACACACTTGGAATATTTGAGCGCCATCACCTTCAAGAGAAATACTTAGTTTCTAATTGTAACTCTTATCATGTTAAAATTAATTTACTCTTAATGAATCGATTATGATACATGTCAAATTTTTAAATTCGTTAAATAATTACGCGAAATATTGAAAATGAACTTTGTGTTGCTCCTGGAAGCCGTTAGATAGGCCACCTGCAACAAAGACCCGGGACAGAGCCAAAAACAGATTTTCAATTGTAGATGTGCACAATACCTTAACGAAATGAACGCCAATTCCGATGCAATTACGCGATCCATTAACGCTGAAAGTTTGGCAGTATTGTTCTGGGGTGTGCTGATATTCTACTGTTATTATTAGAGGCCGGAATGGTCATGCTTACGACGTCGTAGTTTGTGACATCAGTCGGCCGGTTACGCCTATGTAGTAACCTTGGGTTAGGCCGAGCTTGCAGTTTAGACTTCGCCGAATGAGTACAACGTCACAGCTATTCCAAATTTGTAATCAACTTCCTTTTGTAGATATGTTTCCAACAAATAATACATTACCTTCGAAGCGCTATTTTCTCGTAGTAATATGCTGTCCGTATGTTGGTATTACACACTTTATTCTCATTTACGAAATTACAATGAAATCCAGACCATTAGGTGCTTACAGGCGTTGACAAATATCAACGGGGACTGTTGAAAATGTGTGCCCCGCCTCTACTGATTCACGTATGAGTTTGAGCAATGTGAGTGCATCCGAAAGAACTGATACCATCTTCATATAGATAAGGCTTACCGGCCAATGATCTTCTTCAGTGCGGATGCACTCACATTGCTCAAACTCTTACGGGAATCGGTAGATCGACTGCCGCGAGTAATGAGCATAGTGGGCAGGGGTACTACAAATGCAGTGCGTGGACAGTAAGTTGGAAAAGTGGGTCTCACGGGGAGCGTACCTGAGATAAGTACCTGCAGTCGCACTCTCCTCTTATGTCCTCAATGACTCAGTAGGATAGAGCATCTGCCATGTAAGCAGGAGATGACGGGTCCGAGTCCCGATCAGAGAACACATTTTCAACTGTCCCCCTTGATATTTGTCAACGCCTGTAAGCAGCGAATGGTCTGTACTTCATTGTAATTTCATTCCTCGAGAGCTGCAAGATCACCAATACCATCTTCATATTCATATATTATTCTCATTTCGTCGCAAAGATAAACTTCCCGGTATCTCATACGTTCTTCATAGCAGCATGTTATGACGTTTCTCATCCGAAGTTCACAGTTCAGGAACCAGTCAGTCTTGTGAGATGCAGACTGACAGCAGTTCTGGGCTCTCAGTTTTTCCTTTTTTGTCAGTCTACTGTTATTTGAAAGTTGTAATCGTGTTTTTCCTATATGATGGATACCAAAAACAAATCACATCTCTCTCTAAAAAATGGTTCAAATGGCTCTGAGTACTATGGGACTTAACTTCTGAGGTCATCAGCCCCCTAGAACTTAGATCTACTTAAACCTAAGTAACCTAAAGACATCACACACACTGATGCCCGAGGCAGGATTCGAACCTGCGACAGTAGCGGTCACGCGGTTCCAGACTGTAGCGCCTAGAACCGCTCGGGCACTCCAGCCGGCATACCTCTCTCTCTCTCTCTCTCTCTCACTCTCTCTCTCACACACACACATACACGCACACACACAAGTAGTGTAATAGTGTAATTATATCCACACACTTAGAGGGTATGGACAAGGACAAAAGTGCTGTCTTCTGTAGTCTTTACTCATATGTTTTTGTTACAGAAATAGTTAATCGACTAAACTTTGTTTGACCTGTGGAGGTCTAATGCAGAATATTATGCAACTGTCCCGAATTTTCATTGTTTAACGTAGAGTTGAATTACATAAAATTATGATCGTATAAAGATCCACAGAATGATTTGTAAAAGCTCCTCGCAGAGTGCTATCGGTTAAAATATCCAGGTTTTTATCATACTTTGTTAAAAAGCACGTCAGCGACTCATAACGTCTTAATACAGGCACACTTCTCCATCACGTAATAACCGTCGCCGGGCCTGAGGCGGGTTCTATGCGATAGCAGCTGCCTGATGTGTCTGAATATTGTGCAAGATTCTCGCTGAGGGAGTAAGAAATTATTCTCACCACCATTACTAACATTATTGCGAAAGCGATGAGTAGCGGACTCTGAGAAATGTCTGAACCTTACATCAGTGCCTTCTGCGCTAGCGAGCATCTGCAAAAAGGCACATTACTAAAATATGTATGGTTTTCTTTTACACTGAGGTCTGATGTGTTGCATAATGGGCTACAGGTGCCGGTTGCTGTGTGCAGAGAGTCTCAAATCGTCGGCAAAATCTTCTTACTCTTTGCACAGTGGAAACGACGTCCATGTGATGCACCAGTGCGCAGCTGTACTGAAATATAGTTCTTTATTTAAATACAATAGCGGTAGCAGTGTGAGATAGCGATTCCTAAGCAGAACTGTAAGCAGGTCTCATCATTCCATTAAAATCACCTGTCTATAAATATGAATACTAGTTTCCCATTGGTTGAAATAGCAAGGAATGTGATTTTCAGTTACAAATATGTGCGAGAAGTCATTCCAGTGTGAGCCTTGCTAGCAGCAACATTAACAGCAGTGATAGAATCAGCAGAGATGAAACGCCGTAATGGAAACGATGGTTCATCAGGGACTAATAAATGATCCTGATTTGACTCCAAGGCTCATGTAGGCGTGTATTTAAAATAATTTTTTTTCACGTCTGTGTGTGCTCATCACAGCATAACTATAATGGTTAATTTCTTCTTCTACTTTTTCTGTTGAAGATGTGATGGACGTGTGTGAACTCGGAAATACATCTGCAACAACAAATACCCCATGATCTGACAAGATAATGATGCCTTTGACAGCCCAACCCGCTTCATCTACGATGTACTCGCCGCGCCTGCAAACACCACCACAGTCTGGTTCATCATCACCGCCTTGGTATGAACTCACGACACCTGCTCATTTGCCAACACAGCCGTGTATTGGACCATCTAGCAAATATTAATGGATGCTTTTTTCTAGACTCACTTGATAATATTGCTACTGATCAGCAGGATATGATATTACTAGACATTACTGCAAGTAATGATGAGGTGAGAGGTTCTTAAGCTTATTTGGACGCTGCTAATTTAGAAGGTGAGTGAACCACTAAAGATATTTGCACATAACACTTTTTAAAATTATGTTTGACACTTATAAATTTTTTCCATTGTTTGCGGATGAGACGAAGGCCCTATTTGATGTGGGCTTGCAGCTCCAGCTCTACTCCCCACCTGACCCGACAATGACGTGTTTCTTGTCGCAGCCTGGTTTGTTGATGACGTATTCACCTCGCCCATAAACACTACCATTGCCAGTTCTGTTACCAACATCATCATCAATCTACATCTACATCCATACTCCGCAAGCTACCTGATGGTGTGTGGCGGAGGCTACGCCGAGTACCTATATCGGTTCTCCCTTCTATTCCAGTCTCGTATTGTTCGTGGAAAGAAAGATTGTCGGTATGCCTCTGTGCGGGCTCCAATCTATCTGATTTTATCCTCATGGTCTCTTCGCGAGATATAGGTAGGAGGGAGCAATATACTGCTTGACTCCTCGGTGAAGGTATTTTCTCGCTACTGAGCGTCTCTCTTGCAGAGTCTTCCACTGGAGTTTATCTATCATCTCCATAACGATTTCCCGATTACTACATGATCCTATAACGAAGCGTGTTGCTCTCCGCTGGATCTTCTCTATCTCTTCTATCAACCCTATCTGGTACGCACCCCACACTGCTGAGCAGTATTCAAGCAGTGGGCGAACAAGTGTACTGTAACCTACTTCCTTTGTTTTCGGACTGCATTTCCTTAGGATTCTTCCAATGAATCTCAGTCTGGCATCTGCTTTACCGACGATTAATTTTATATGGTCATTTCATTTTAAATCACTCCTAATGCCTACTCCTAGATAATTTATGGAATTAACTGCTTCCAGTTGCTGACCTGCTATATTGTAGCTAAATGACAAAGGATCTTTCTTTCTATGTATTGGCAGCACATTACACTTGCCTACATTGAGATTCAATTGCCATTCCCTGCACCATGCATCAATTCATTGCAGATCCTCCTGCATTTCAGTACAATTTTCCATTGTTACAACCTCTTGATATACTACAGCATCATCCGCAAAAAGCCTCAGTGAACTTCCGATGTTATCCACAAGGTCATTTGTATATATTGCGAATAGCAACGGTCCTACGACACTCCCCTGCGGCTCACCCGAAATCACTCTTACATCGGAAGACATCTCTCCATTGAGAATGTAGTAGAGGCTGATGACACCAGCTTGTTTGCCGATGTAGATGCACCCTGGCCATCTCACAACGATCATGGGCCTACGCTGCATCAAATATCGTTTTGACATTACTCTGGATGTAGCAGCACCAGTAGTACCCCCGCCCACTCATGGATCATGAATTAAGTCATGGCAGCCACAGTGGAGTAGTCCATCGTTGCCGACTCTTTTTGAAGACAGGATCTCACAAGTCTGCATTAATAACTCGAACGCAAGATTCAGGGATCCTGCCACTTTATTCAATACCTGTCAAGGCGTTTTGGAAAGGCTGCTCCCCGAAATTGTTAATGACCAGCGGTACCCTGTCATTAAGTGTAACACAGTCTATGGTATGAGATCGCTCACCACCCGAAAAAGAGCCGTGATGCTGGTTAGGAGAAGAAAATTGTCCATATCTGGAGAACTAACATACATCAGAGACTATTTAATTGCAGAGTGGTTTGGAACTATTGTCTTAGAGCGTCATGCTTGGTCATTTTCCCAACGTGCAGGATAGAGTATTGGGCAGGGCAATCAGCCATGTACTCCATTTCAACATATACTTACGTGTCTACTGGGGAGACCAGTATCATCCCTATAGCGCAAGGTATTGCCGCTAAACAGGCATTTATTGATGTCCAGAATCTAGATGAGATGTATTTTACACTGCATGGTCACTTCTGGCTATCGACAGAAAATTTGGTGTTCATCCTGAGCATACAAGAAAATATGAAACATCTGATGTCTTTGGGCGTTACATTTTCTTATGCATCTCATTCCCTGTAAAACTTCAGGATCTACCAGAGTTAGAGAGGCAGAAACTGATTATTCAGTTCGCATATCCAGTGTGGTTGTTCCTCAGCCAGAAGATGATGACCATGAGCACACTGTACGGGACAAAGAAGTCAGGCATAAAGTAGTTTGAGATCTCAACTTTTTCCAAATTTGCCAGTCAGCCACAAACTTGTAGACTTGCTGTTACTATCCAAGGGTGAGAAGCAACACTAACTGTGGATCAAAACGGTGGTCTAGCGGTTCTGGGCGCTCAGTCCGGAGCCGCGCGACTGCTACGGTCGCAGGTTCGAATCCTGCCTCGGGCATGGATGTGTGTGATGTCCTTAGGTTAGTTAGGTTTAAGTAGTTCTAAGTTCTACGGGACTGATGACCACAGATGTTAAGTCCCATAGTGCTCAGAGCCATTTGAACCATTTGTGGCTCAAAAGCAAGTCCCATCTACATTCCTCCCAACTGATTACAAAAGAAATGAGCAAGGTTTTGATCATAGATGTCTCCTTACCAAAAAATAGTATTTTGAAAGGTATCTCAGTGATCGCTTGAACCAGGAACAGGTACATGTGGAATTACTTACCGACGATAAAGACTTCTTGAAGATTAAGAACGCCCATAATCAGAAGCGACGCCCCTTTTTCCTGTATGCTGACTTCGAGTACCTCCTAAGTGCTGTACGGCCGCTGTGGCCGAGCGGTTCTAGGCGCTTCAGTCTGGAACAGCACTGCTGCTACAGTCGCAAGTTCGAACCCTGCCTGTCTCGAGCATGGATGTGTATGATGTCCTAAGGTTAGTTAGGTTCAAGGAGTTATAGGTTTAGGAGACTGATGACCTCAGATGTTAAGTCCCATAGTGCTTATAGCCATTTGAACCTTTTTTTTTTTTTTTTTTTTTTTAGACTGCTGTTTTGTCTTGTGGAGATGACCACACTGCCTCCCATGCTACTTTCTCAGAATGACCTGTACCGTATGTGACAGCATATCAACTTATATGCTGGTGTGATTCAAGTCAAAAAAATTAGAATCATACATCGTGGATAATCCTGTGAGACTGTTGCTCACTGAGCTTGAAAAACGTATGTGGGAAGTCGATAGGCGTTACAGCAACAAAATTCCCATGATCCACTCATAGAAGGATGATGCCTTGTTCAAGTGTCATATCTGTAGGCTGCTGTTGGATAGAGAAGCAGAAACTCCATGTAGAGGTCATTGTCATGTAATGGGGAAGTTCCGTTGACCAGCTAGCAACGCATGCAACTGCTATCAATGCTATGGCAATAACCGTCTTCTTCCACATTCTGAGTGAATATGATTCCCACTTTCTCGTTCAGCACTTGGATGGTGCCAGTTTGAAGGATAATAAGGTCAGTGTCATTCCCGACACTGTTTAAAGTACATTTCTTTTTCCAGGAAAATCACACCAAGAATACCAATGCAATTCCTGCATTCACGTCGCTCCATTCATGCGTCTCTCCAGAACTTGCAGAGACAGTGCGTAAGGAGCACGTTTATATCACAAGAGCCACATGCCCTAACGATACAAAGTTTCAGATTGTGAGGAAGAAGGTGGTCTTTCCATTACATTATCTGTACTCAGTGGAGAGACTCCATTAAATCACTTTGCCTGACACAACCACATTCTTCGGTTAATTAACAGGCACAGTCACAACAGATGCAGAGCATGCGCATGTGGTTAATGTTTGGCAGGAGTTCAGAACCCCTGATTTAGAAGAATATGCTAGATTAGATATGAATGCAGATATGCAACTGCTTGTGGAAATCGAGAAGTTCCAGAGTGTGTGCCTGGGCGCATACTATTTGGACCCTGCCTTCTGTTTCACTGCATCAGGGCTTCCGTGAGACACACGTTTCAGCATCGAACTGTTGACCAATGTTAACATGCATCTCTTCTTCGGATTTGGGAGTCACGACGGACTTTGTCAGTGCGTGCTCAGATATGCCAAGGCAAATAACCCGCAAATGAGTGTAGAGGCGTACAGGCCATTTGATGATATGAGTTACATCTGACGATTGCATTCTTTGTCTGGACGTAAATGACCTCTATAGGAAAGCCAAGCAACAAAATCTATCATATGGAGGGTTCAGATGGGTGTCCAAAGGAGAAATCGCCAGGCTAAGAAAAAGCTCAAAGATGTGACTGAGGATGCTGATGACGGATATGTTCTGGAGATAGAGCTGGGATATCCCATCCATTTGCATAACGAGCACAAAACTTTGCCACTACGTTCGGAGTACCCAGTCTCATAAAATGGTTCCATCCCAAAGCTGTTGACAATGCTATGGAACAAACAGCGTTATATTATCCACTAAAGAAACCTCCAGCATTGTCACAGGTTGGGGAAAGCTTTTGAATCGGGTTTAAGATGACATAAGAAGTGGTGAAGTGCTACAAGACTTCAAGTTAATGTAATTTGCCCGATCTATGGTTTAATAAATCTATACATGAACACCATACAAGGGCAAATAGTGACATACACAGACATCATTGTTATACCACACTGTACAAGAAAGGTGTTTATCACTCAGGTTCACATTTGTTTAATAAGCTGCCAAGTAACTTAAAGGCCATAAACAAAATCCATAGCTTTAAAAAATCTGTAACTTCATATCTCTTGGAAAACTGTTTTTACTCAGTAACACAGTATCTTGAAAAATAAGTTAATTTCTGTTGTATCAATATAAAAATGTAATGTAACAATATAGCAATATAACAATGTAACAATTTATATAGCTGGTCCCGGCGGAGGTTCGAGGCCTCCCTTGGGCATGGGTGTGTGTGTTTGTGCTTAGGATAATTTAGGTTAAGTAGTGTGTAAGCTTAGGGACTGATGACCTTTGCAGTTAAGTCCCATAATATTTCACACACATTTGATTTGAACAATTTTTAAATGTAATGTGTACAGTCAATGTAACAGTATATTAATGTAATGTCATTTTGTCCAACATCTAGGCTATAGTATATGTACCTCGAAGATTCAGGACGTAAATAAATAAATAAATGGAGGTTGTTAATATCACCTGTGGAATCTCCTTTAAGCAGCATTGTTGGCTGAATGAGTACATTGATGTAACACCGAATAGAGGGTTCTGATGACTTGTGATTTTCAAAAAGATTTTTACCAATTAATAAACAATCCAGTTTTGGAGAAACTGTGGAAAATGTTGGAGAATACTGCTAAATTCATTTAGTTTACTGGCGGGGTTGGTGTTATAGCGTAAGGGATTTCATCACCAGACCAAATTTCAAATGGGTCACCATCATCAATGAAACCTAGTCACTGCAGATATGGCCAAGGATTCAGTGCAGTCCACGAAGCCTATCTATATCGATATTGTGGGGTCCTGCCCACCAGACAATGATTACAATTTTTTTTTAAAATGAATGATTTAATCAAGAGAAAGAGCTTCACAAATTGAGCACGACAATAATGTGGGATCATTACTGGTCCTTATGTAACAGTTATTCCTCTTTTTATTGATCGTTAGAGCTGTTGTATTTCCCCTGAGTGACATCGTGCCAATTTCTGTCCAATTGGCGCATTAGATTGTCACACTCCCGAGATGGTTTGAGAGCCCTTCCCTTAATGCTCCAGTTGTTTTCAGTTGTGGATCGATCCGGCGACCTTACTGGCCAAGGTATGGTTTGGGAAGCTCGAAGGCAAGCAGTATCGTATCACAAGCCTGTATTCTTAACAGAAGTGTGGGATACCGAAATCCTGCAACTTTTCTTGATGCCAGTCAAGGTTTTACAGAAAGAGTGTTCACAAGAAGCGATGCGTCGTACACCAATGTTTAACTGTATTCGTACGTGCCCTGCTACACTACTTCCACTTCATTTACCCCCCTTTTTTTAAATTGATACTAAATTTATAAATCTGTCTGTTTGATGACGCATGGTGCGACTTCAGTTTGCGAAATCCATTTTTATCCGTGGAAGGGGCGTAGGTGTTTCACCTCACCCATCACTCCCTGTACTGGGTCTGCTCGTATGTCAGATGCTTTGAACAGAAGCGAATTGGTCTCTGCAAAATGAAAACTTTTGAAGAGATCACGATGCCACTGTCTACTTAAGTACGTGTGGTCTCCTATACGCGCGATGAGTCCTAAAATCGCCGTCAGAGGCATATGTGCACACACCCAAGTGGTGAAAGAGCGAGCACGTGCACGCATCTACAATCTGGTCGTCCACTGAACTCATTAGTGTTGGAAACAGAGAAATGAAAGCTTCAAAAGAAGAGCAACGGGGTGTAGTGCGTTTCCTGGCAGCGGATGGAGTGCAGCGTCCGGAAATTCCGCGAAGAATGGCACAAATGTACGCAGAGCACCGCATGCCCGATGCAATTCCCATGGACGTCTGGGACAAAGGCTGCCACCGTAATTCTCCGGTCTTCAGTTATGAGAGCATCCACCTGCTGGACAATGATGTCGGTAATACGATGTGGCGTTGCAGATCGTTCGTCATCGGCCATTAACATACGTCCCTCCTTGAATTGCTTGCTCCAGTCCTTGACACTTGCAACGGACACTTGCACTGTAATTTGATGTATTTTCTTTCCCCGCACTCCTTCCGCTGTCAAGAAACCCACTATATCCTTTTGTTCTTTTCTGAAACCTCTGAATGCAGTGGATGGTCGACGTGTGCACTTGCTCGCTCTGTCGTCATGTGGGAGTGCACCCATGTCCCTCTAGCGGCAAATTTGGGTAGTCAGTACTCTTTTGGGAAACACACCTTCTTCGTTTTTCTTTATTTCCTGGGTCGTCAATGATCTGATTGGTTTGATGCGACTTGCCTCGAATTCGTCTCCTGCGCCAACCTCTTCATCTCAGTGTAGTGCGTGCCCTAAGTTGGACGTATTCCTATCTCAGTTTTCCTCTTCAGTTCACGCCATCTACAGCTCCCTTTAGTACCATGGAAGTTATTCCTTGGTGTCTTAACACATATTCTGTCATCCTGTCCCTTCTTCTTGTCACTGTTTTCCATATGTTCCTTTCCACGCCGCTTCTGCAGATAATCTGCTCTTCCTTACTTTATCAGTCAGCCTAATTTTTAACGTTTTTCTTTTGTATCACATATCAAATGCTTCGACTCTCTTCTTTCCCGGGAGTCCCACTATCCATAATTCATTATCATACTGTTTCGTTCATTTCTGTCATTGCTTCTTCGATGTATAGCCTGAACTGTAGAGCCCACGTCCCTGTCTTACACACTTTTTAATCCGAGCACTTCGATCTTGGTCTTCCACTTTTACTGTGCCCTCTTTATTCTTGTACATGTTGTGTATTACCTGGATTTCCCTAAAGATTATTCCTATTTTTTCTCAGAATTTCGAACATCTTGCAGCATTTTACATTGTCGAGTGCTTTTTCCAGGTTGACAAATTCTATGTACGTGTCTCGACCTTTTTTCAGTCCTGCTTCCACTACCGGAAGCAACGTTAAGACTGCGTCTCTGATGTCTTAATCTTTCATATAGCCACACTAATCATCATCTACTAATACTCGATTTACTTTTCCATTCTTCGGTATATTATTCTTGTCAAAATGTTTTGATGCACTACCCGTTAAGCTGAATATTATCAATCCCTTCTGACCTATTTGATCTCAGGTCCGTCAAAGTTCTTTTATACTTTGAAAATTGACTCCAATTTCTTCTTCTGTCACGTCATCAGATAATTACTCCCCCAACTTACCGGCCTTTGATGTACTCTTTTCACCTCCCCTCTCTCTTCTCTGCGTTTAACAGTATATTTCCCATTTCATTCTTAATGTGGCATCCCTTGCTTTTAATTTCACCAAAGATTGTTTTGTGCACCTAAATATATCAAAGAAAAAAATAAAAAAACAATTCACCCAGCATTCAAAAGGCAGTGCATACTGCCCAGAAAATATGCTTAAATTTCGAAATTAAATCCCTTTACTCTATAAAACAAGAGCAACTACGGATTATATAAGACATATTTGTAACTTGCAGACACCATTAATAATACGGCATTTTTCTCCCATCTGATCAGTAAGGTTGCAAGTCACACAAAAACTGCTGTGGAAAGAATGGAGACGTATCACAGAAAGAAGATTAGTCAACGCGAAAACTCCAGTCACAACACAATATCTATAAACACAACCAAGAATAACACACACATAAATTCCACCCAAGATCAGTGAACCTCACAGATACACATCTATTACAGAAAAGGTGAGAATTACACATAAAATCTAATTACAGAAGCAGAACGTGTATTGACAAGGAAGGTAGAAAAGAAAGGAGCGGTGTCAACACTGGATTAACAAGAGAACTAGTAAAAAAAAAAATCTTTAAAATGACAACCAACATGCAAACACAACATACAAAATCAACACAAACACAGAATCCGTAACTCAGAAAACTTGGAAAAATCTTCAAAATTAAAATATCACTATTTGAGAAGCAGGCAAGTCGGACACAGTGGTACTTAGGTACATTAAGAAATCACAAGCTAATATTACAAATTACAAAATAATATTATAAAATAAAAATCACACCCAATAAACAGATTCCAGATGAAAGTAAAAATCACTCTGAAAAAATAGACATCATATTGAATAACACAGAAAAAAAAGCTGACACAGAATAACCCCACTGCACCCGTCCTCCAGAGCCAACCAAAGAACCACAAGCCGAATGTCCCAATGAGACCGACAGAGGATTTCAGAAAATCCCCCACTTACTAGCTTTCAGAACACATGTTAACATTACTGTCTGAAAACTTCGAAGTACCAAAAGATAGAACTATCAAAACACAATATAGCTAATACAACAAATAACACTGGTGTGTTGGAATAGACATCATGGATAAAAAACTTAAAACGCACAGTCAACTCCCTGATGAACAGATTAATGAAATCGTCACATAAGTAAAGCTCATAAAATAGAACAACTTACAATCGAATGCTGAATTTTATTTACGGGGAGATGAGCTACCAATGGGATCTGCAGTTTCAGGAGTCTTAGCAAATATTTTTATAAACCAGATGGAATGATTATTGTCACAAAAATAGTAGTAAAGGAATGCAACATATATATTTGGTTGAGGTATATGGACGACATGCCCTGCTTAATACATGAACCATAAACAGAAATTGAAAAACTACATACTGACATCAATGAGGTATATTAAAATATAAAGTTCATGGCTTAAAGAGGGTAACCACATCAACTGTTATTATCTTCTCCCAATATTTGAACCAATCACACTCACAAAAGGAAGCAGCAGTTCGGCACATGGTTTTTAGATTCAATACAATGCCACTCAACAAAGAAAACTACCATAAAGAACTTGACAAAATAACGTAGATAGCCTAAAACAATGGTTACAGTAGTACTATGGTAACAAAGCTAAAAAACAAAACTAAAAGAAAAATAAAGGCAGAAAGCACAGATCCACAGACAACAACACAACAAAACCAGACATAATCACAAACATTCACTACCGTAATAACTACACACAATACTTAGGAAAAGATAAGAGAACACAAGTTGGCATACAGTGACATACGAGGGGCGTTTGAAAAGTCTATGCAAAGTCCGAGAGATGGCGCCAACGGCGCGTATCGAGGTCATGTTTAATTAGTAGCATCTTTGGAAAGAACGCACACCAAATTTCAGCCATAGTGGTCTATTTCTTTGTGTTTGGCATTCGTGTGAATCAAGGTAGTCGAGTGATGGACGAAAAAGAATTTCGTGTGGTGGTTAAATATTACTGTATGAAAGGCAAAACACCTCAGGAGACTAAAGAGAAGCTTGATAAACATTGCGGTCACTCTGCATCTTCAATTAGTACGGTTTATAAGTGGTTTAAAAATTTTCGGAGTGGCCATATGGGCACAAGTGATGCTGAACGCTCTGGGCGCCCTGTGGAGGTTACGACTCCAGAAATCATTGATAAAATCCATGATATGGTGATAGATGACAGAACAGTTAAGGTGCGTGAGATTGCTAGTGCTGTGGGCATCTCGAATGAAAGGGTACATAATATTTTGCATAAAGATTTGGACATGAGAAAGCTATCCGCAAGATGGGTCCCACGATTGCTCATGTTGACCAAAAACGGAATCGTGTGAAGTGTTGCAAGGGTGGTTTGCAGCTGTTCCGGAAGAATCCGCAGGACTTCAAGCGTCGTTTCGTCATTGTGGATGAAACATGGATATGTTACTATACTCCTGAGTCCAAACAACAATCTAAACAATGGGTTACCAAGGGAGAATCTGCCAAAAAATAAGCTAAGACCATTCCTTCGGCCGGAAAGGTTATGGCGACTGTCTTTTGGGATTCGCAACGGACAATCCTCATCGACTATCTGGAAAAGAGTAAAACTATTACAGTTGAATATTATTCATCGTTATTGAACCGTTTGGAGACCGAGCTGCAAGAAAAACTCTGGCGATAGGACCGCAAAAAAGTCCTTTTCCATCACTACAAAGCACCAGCACACACATCAGCAGTTGTGGCCGCAAAATTAATGGAAATAAGATTCCAACTCGTTTCACATCCCCCCTATTCTCCACACTTGTCTCCCTCGGACTACTATTTGTTCCCCAATTTGAAGAAATGGCTGGCGGGACAAATATTTTATTCAAACGAGGAAGTGATTGTAGCATCTAATAGCTATTTTGCAGACTTGATCAATTTCTATTATTCGGAAGGGATCAACAAATTAGAACAGCGTTGGACGAAGTGTTAAGTCTAAAAGGAGACTATGTCGAAAAATAAAAAGGGTTACCTCAAACACGTAAGTAGTTTTCATTTTTGGATGGACTTTTCAAACGGCCCTCGTACAAACAGAAATCGCCCATAAAATCAGCAATATTTTCAAAAGGCAGCGCATAAACGTAGCATAGACAACAGACGATTTTATTCAGAAATGCACTCCAAAACTGTCGAAAGACGTAGACATATACCAGAGAACTGAAGATACATATTAACTACAGTGTAGCATTTGTATGGCAGATATGCAGGAGAAATGTGCAGAACGTTTGATGTCAGGTAGAAATAACAAGTTACTTGTATTTAGGAGCGTTAATCGGCCACCCATTATTGATACGAGTAAGATGAATTTGTTGTACGGCTGAAAACTAGTGGGCACAGGACTCAGGGTGCGCCGCAGCAATTCCGGCTTCTAGCAAGGTGGGCGGTATGAGTGAGTCCAGGTACAAAGACTAACAGTGTCACCCGATATTGGTAAATCCCTAATCTGGGAATTCGGACTACTACGCGTCGATCACTTAAGCGGGCCGACTGTGCTTTCAGCAATGGCAGGCTTTGAGAAAAACTGAGGAATGGCTTCTTACAGCTCTATGAGAGTCTATAATAATGTACACCATGAACTAAAGCAAATCTGAAAACAAAGGCGATCTCATATAAATGAGGTGCACCCGGTGACACAATACTATCGCAATATCTTTAAAAATAGAGAAGTTAATATCTCACAGCCAATAAACATTTTCACAATCACTCCCTGAATTAACAACTTTTAATCACTTCATGCGATATCAGCAAACGTATTCTTGGATTTTGCTGGGTAATTTCGAAAACCGTGACGACATTTTCAGGAGTAACTATAGTTCGCCTGGGGCCAACATTCCGCACTAGATCACCAGCCATGCTGCCTGTCCGTCGGAATTTGGCAAAGAGCTTGCGATTGATTTTCGCATTGGATCCTTTCAGAACATTAAATCGTGCCTGAAAACTACGCCTTGTTGCCGTAGGTCTGTGTTCCAACCTGTGGTATTCCGGTACCAGAAAAACATGTTGTTCAACGGAATAAATTATGGCAATCTCTTCCTTCGGTGCGCTAACCTCCTTTCGCGCTTCAACGGTGGAACTGATCACTTGGAGCAGCGTCACATATTTTATTGGCACCACGTATTGCGATTACAGCAGATGTTCGAATTTTTTCGGAGCTTCTGTATAAAATTCTCACAGCTTTTGTTGTAAACATACCGTTTGTTACGATCGTGTATTGATCTTAGTTTTCGGGGTATTTAATTTTGGAATCAGGGACTCCTTTGCTGGACAATGTGTATTCGATATTAGAGACTAATCTGCTCATTATCTACTACGATAGTGATGTAATAACAGTTAGGTTGGTGACACAGAGAACTGCCAAAGCCATTATTTCTCCTTCCAAACAAGTACTTAGGTGTGATATTTTACACTCCAAAAATTCCCTGTTTAACTACAATACTCCGTGTACATGAAATAATAATACCTGTAGCAATGCTACCAAACGATAAACCCAGTCATGTGTTAAAATTACCAGCCGCGCCCATCTTGAAATCTTCCATGCATCATTCAATACGAATTGAGGTCAGGAAGCAACACAATAAATCCTATTGTACTGACTGAACTGCATCGCAAGGTGTCCGCTTGCAACACAGTGATGACGAAGTAGCCGCAAGCATTTTAAGAATTCCTGTTACACAACCAGTGGGAGGCGGCAGAAGGACAGAAGAGCTCGTATTTGCAGACGATTACCTGTTTCCTAACTCGTCGTCTGTTAGGCTACCCATTGGTCGAAGAAAAATGTTTTGTGAATATAGGCACGACAAAGAATTTAAATGCCAGTTGCAACATTTTGTTTTTCGGCTATCAGGTATTTTTTCAAAGGCCCTTCTTATTTCACGTTTAAAAGAGGGAATATTTACAGCTGGAGCATTAAAAAAGGACTGTTCATTACATGAATTATTGGTAGGCTGATACGGTAAGTTTATCATCTTCAAACATGAACTTGAAAACAAAATTACTTGTAGGAATCTCTGCACAAAAATTGGACGACTGTACGAGCACATATAATCAGCTAATTCGATGGCATGTTTATGAGCCAGACTCCAAGGCTGCAAATGCAGACTCAGTCCCTTGCTGCCCATAGCTTACCTATTCTCACACGTCATTTTCCTGGGTTTAATAATATTGAGTAATTGCTCGACTCGGTCTCAGGACCCATCAGATTCCGCTGTGCTCATTTCCAAAGTAGCGTTTATGTCTCCATTCTACAGAACAAACAGAAATGATAATATACATCTTCCAGAGCCATTATTCATGTGAAAGTTCATCCTGGCCCGTTTTCCTCTTTTTATCCTCCTGATAGCTAAACCTTGTATCAATGCCACCCTCACCTCCTTCTGGCGCTCAGTAGGCTAACTAATCTGCGTCATTTCAGAATCTCTGTATGTAGTTTTCCAAGTTTCGTCAAATTACAACATTCCGCTTTAAGAAATTAATCTAGTATTCATTTCAGATCCTTGAGCAGAAATACGATTGTTTTCTCACAAGGGAATTGTTGATGTGGTTGGAACAAATGAAAAGTTCACACCTACTCTATTAGAGTCAGCTTATCGTGAGATGTGATTAATATTCAGTCCTCATAAACTTTTGCAAGTCCTATTTTTTCATGCCTTTATCCAAATAACCTACATGCCTTTATCCAAATAACCTAATTCCACCACTACTGTTTTCGTATATGCACTGACTAACTTACAAAGTTACTGGTCTGTTTTTCGAACCGTTGACTTATTTGAATCTCTTTCATTGTTTTTCGTCGTCAGTAAATTCACCTTCAGTCTTTAGAAGTCTTTTTCATATAATTGTACATTCCTGCACGAAAGTATCCTAAATTAATTATCTCCCACTGTAATACTTCTTCCGTATCTTTATTCATTTCCACGCGTAGTTTCACACCCTCTTTTATTCCATTATTCATGACATCAATACGTGAAAGCTAGTGCCTCAGTTCTAATATTAACACATAAATCACAAAAAAGTTAAATTGGATGCAACTTCACTAGTAATAAGTAATTGCTGCTCCTTCTAGTTTGTCCAGTCCTTCTCCGTTTCCATTCATTAGTCCACCATGTTCCTTAACACTTCGCAGACAATTTTTGATTTTGTGGATATCAATGGCAGTTTTTCGTGTAGGGACACATCGGGATCTCACGATTATCTCTGAAATATGTGACGTTCTTACAAAAAGGAAGTCAAATTCGAATCGTTAGAAATACTTTAGGATATTTTTAGGACAGCAGAATGATGAATACTGTTGGATCCCGTAAACGAAGTAAATAAGACCAACATAAAACTCAGCAAACGTTTCCTGAAGTAGGTCATGTTGAAAGATCCACAAGAAACCAGATAAATTGCAGAAATGATAGCAGTTAATGCGTGAAAATTGGTATCGCAACCTACCAACAGAGTGCAAAGACGAGGAAGGTTGCCGCTTATCGATATTACGTAAACAAGATATATCGTCTTCAACACAATGGGTCATAATAGTTTCATCAGTAGCTGCTAGTGATTACTACTCCTCCCCCTTCACCAGGTTTGATATTGATCCAAGGGAGGAAAGGTAGCTACACAGCCCTAATAAGGTTTCTGTGATACTATATCAACCATTTATCTTCGATCTTACGAGGGCTTGTTAAAAAGCAGTGCCTTCGATTTTCTTTCTGTTCTGAATATCGTTTCAAGTACGACATGTCATGCATATTACTCGTTCGACTTTACCGATACACTGACGCAAGTTGAAACCCTCTGCCGCTAAAGAGCTCCGAATTGTAGCGTGTAACATGGTAGTGTGTAACGTAACTACACTCCTGGAAACTGAAATAAGAACACCGTGAATTCATTGTCCCAGGAAGGGGAAACTTTATTGACACATTCCTGGGGTCAGATACATCACATAATCACACTGACAGAACCACAGGCACATAGACACAGGCAACAGAGCATGCACAATGTCGGCACTAGTACAGTGTATATCCACCTTTCGCAGCAATGCAGGCTGCTATTCTCCCATGGAGACGATCGTAGAGATGCTGGATGTAGTCCTGTGGAACGGCTTGCCATGCCATTTCCACCAGGCGCCTCAGTTGGACCAGCGTTCGTGCTGGACGTGCAGACCGCGTGAGACGACGCTTCATCCAGTCCCGAACATGCTCAATGGGGGACAGATCCGGAGATCTTGCTGGCAAGGGTAGTTGACTTACACCTTCTAGGGCACGTTGGGTGGCACGGAATACATGCGGACGTGCATTGTCCTGTTGGAACAGCAAGTTCCCTTGCCGGTCTAGGAATGGTAGAACGATGGGTTCGATGACGGTTTGGATGTACCGTGCACTATTCAGTGTCCCCTCGACGATCACCAGTGGTGTACGGCCAGTGTAGGAGATCGCTCCCCACACCATGATGCCGGGTGTTGGCCCTGTGTGCCTCGGTCGTATGCAGTCCTGATTGTGGCGCTCACCTGCACGGCGCCAAACACGCATACGACCATCATTGGCACCAAGGCAGTAGCGACTCTCATCGCCGAAGACGACACGTCTCCATTCGTCCCTCCATTCACGCCTGTCGCGACACCACTGGAGGCGGGCTGCACGATGTTGGGGCGTGAGCGGAAGACGGCCTAACGGTGTGCGGGACCGTAGCCCAGCTTCATGGAGACGGTTGCGAATGGTCCTCGCCGATACCCCAGGAGCAACAGTGTCCCTAATTTGCTGGGAAGTGGCGGTGCGGTCCCCTACGGCACTGCGTAGGATCCTACGGTCTTGGCGTGCATCCGTGCGTCGCTGCGGTCCGGTCCCAGGTCGACGGGCACGTGCACCTTCCGCCGACCACTGGCGACAACATCGATGTACTGTGGAGACTTCACGCCCCACGTGTTGAGCAATTCGGCGGTACGTCCACCCGGCCTCCCGCATGGCCACTATACGCCCTCGCTCAAAGTCCGTCAACTGCACATACGGTTCACGTCCACGCTGTCGCGGCATGCTACCAGCGTTAAAGACTGCGATGGAGCTCCGTATGCCACGGCAAACTGGCTGACACTGACGGCGGCGGTGCACAAATGCTGCGCAGCTAGCGCCATTCGACGGCCAACACCGCGGTTCCTGGTGTGTCCGCTGTGCCGTGCGTGTGATCATTGCTTGTACAGCCCTCTCGCAGTGTCCGGAGCAAGTATGGTGGGTCTGACACACCGGTGTCAATGTGTTCTTTTTTCCATTTCCAGGAGTGTATGTCGGTGCGCGTGAGAAAACTGAAAGCACGAATTCGAAGAGCACACATGGAACATGACAATGCCAGACCACACACGAGTGCTACGACATCTGCAGCAATCTGACGCCTTGGGTTTTCTCTCATCGATCATCCTTCGTACAGTGCCGATTTTGCCCCGTCCGATTTTCATCTATTTCCAAAACTTAAAGAAAACCCCCGATGACTCCACTTCGACAGTGATGAAATGATGCAAGCAGAAGTGAGGTTGCGGCTACATCAACAAAGTCAAACATTTTACAGTGACGCTGTCAACAAACTAGTCTCTCGTTGGGAGAACTGTGTTCGTCGCCAGGTTGACTATGTTGACAAAAATGTGTAGACATGAAGAATAAATTCGTAGAATGTTAATGACAGCCACTGCACTAGTATTTGAAATGATACCAAGTGATGCAGGAGACCATTTTCAATCGCAATTTTGTATTTGGCTAAAAGTAACAGAACAGAGACGATTTTAAATAACACTAGCGAACCGCGCAATGCTGCTCACGCCTCTTATTGCCCATTTCCTCTTCTCCCATCTCTGTCCATCTCCTCCTGTTCCCCAATCTCTCTCCATTTCCAAATCTCCCTTCTTTCTGTCCATCTCCTCCTTCTCCCTCCTTCTGTCCATTTCCTCTTCCCCCTTTCTGTTCATTTCCTCTCCGCCCCCCCCACCCCCCTTCTCTCTCTGACCTTGCGCCTTGTTTATTGTTATTGCAAACGAAACCTCGTCGGGGAATGAAAATCACTTAAAATGAGAGGGTAAACTGGTGGGGATCATTGGTATACAGGACATGAGAGCCCTCGCCTGCTACTGGGACTCTGAGAATAGAAGTTTCAGTAACAGTATTTCGCAAAGTTTCAATCTGGAAGTGGGTTGGATTACAAAGTTTCGGTCGATTCAGATTCCATAGTAGTATTCTAATAATAATCCGACAAGCCTGTTTCCAGTTAAAACAAATTGTGAGGAAGAAAACAGTACAGCACAAACCTGGCCATACAATTTTTACTTAAAATTGTATACAGGGTGTTACAAAAAAGGTACGGCCAAACTTTCAGGAAACATTCCTCACACACAAATAAAGAAAAGATGTTGTGTGGACATGTGTCCGGAAACGCTTAATTTCCATGTTAGAGCTCATTTCAGTTTCGTCAGTATGTACTGTACAACGTGATCAAATTGTAAATTTTCACAATCAACATGCGTGGGCTGACGAGAATCCGCACGCAATTCTGCAATCACGTCATCAACACAGATTTTCTGTGAACTTTTGGACAGGCATTGTTGGTGATGTCTTGATTGGGCTCCATGTTCTTCCACCTACGCTTCATGGAGCATGTTATCATGATTTCATACGGGATACTCTACCTGTGCTGCTAGAACATGTGCCTTTACAAGTACGACAAAACATGTGTTTCATGCACGATGGAGCTCCTGCACATTTCAGTCGAAGTGTTCGTACGCTTCTCTACAACAGATTCGGTGACCGATGGATTGGTAGAGGTGGACCAATTCCATGGCCTCCACGCTCTCCTGATCACAACCCTCTTGACTTTCATTTATGGGGGCATTTGAAAGCTCTTGTCTACGCAAGCCCGGTACCAAATGTAGAGACTCTGCGTGCTCGTATTGTGTGCGCCTGTGATACAGTACGCCATTCTGCAGGGCTGCATCAGCGCATCAGGGATTCCATGCGACGGAGGGTGGATGCATGTATCCTCGCTAACGGAGGACATTTTGAACATTTCCTGTAACAAAGTGTTTGAAGTCACGCTGGTACGTTCTGTTGCTGTGTGTTTCCATTCCATGATTAATGTGAAGAGAAGTAATAAAATGAGCTCTAACATGGAAAGTAAGCGTTTCCGGACACATGTCCACATAACATATTTTCTTTCTTTGTGTGTGAGGAATGTTTCCTGAAAGCCCGCATCTCGTGGTCGTGCGGTAGCGTTCTCGCTTCCCACGCCCGGGTTCCCGGGTTTAATTCCCGGCGGGGTCAGGGATTTTCTCTGCCCCGTGATGGCTGGGTGTTGTGTGCTGTCCTTAGGTTAGTTAGGTTTAAGTAGTTCTAAGTTCTAGGAGACTGATGACCATAGATGTTAAGTCCCATAGTGCTCAGAGCCATTTGAACCATTTTTTTTCCTGAAAGTTTGGTAACACCCTGTATACAGAGAAATATGGGTGAAATAATTTGTCTGTTTAAATGCACTTCCACAGTTGATAAAACTGACTGCGAGAAGCAAAACTAAATCACGCATTTTTCAGCACAACATTTTCTACGTCACAATCGGCTTTAATAGAAAACCTGTACATTTGTTTATAAAAATAAATATCTGCCTGACTTCTCGAGATTTTTGCTAACTGCGTTTCACTGTTATATACAGGGTGGAGAAAAATTGCATAGCTGATACCAGTAGGAACCAAATTACTAATGTTGTGTAGGTCAACAACACACCATTTTTAAACTACGGAAACTTCGCGCCACGCGCTCCGATTGGCCGTGGGATTGCCCTATTTTGCCGTTCGTCGGCTGACGGGCAGCGTTATGGTTGTCTGTTCACACATACAAACTTCCCTCGCCCCGTCACTGCCCAAACGTGATACGCACACGTGTCGAATAGGTCTTGCTGTTTGTCTCCTCCTCACGTCAGGGGGATTCACACGTAAGCTTCGCTTCGGAGCGCACACACGTCACCTGCGATTTAGTCATACAGTAAGCATGGCGGCACAGTATTCGTTTGAAGAACAATGAGATATGGTTTTTGTTTATGGACTAGCCGTCGATAATGCGCATGAAACTCAACGGTTGCACGAGGAACGGTACCCAGCAAGACGCCACCCACTTCCGCAAACGTTTGCAACAATTCACCGGCGACTTGGCGAAACAGGCTCGTCAGCGGCATATCATGGGGTTGCTGGAAGACCTTGAACACGACGGGATGCTGATTTGAAGTGACTGTTCTCGAAAGCTTCGAGGAAGCACCTGTGACAAGTACTCGAGCGGTTGGACACGACATGGGGGTCACTCATCGGATAGTCCGGGAAATTTTGAGATAGGACGGCCAGCATCCATTTAGTTTCCACCCTGTTTACATCTACATCTACATCTACATTGATACTCCGCAAGCCACCCAACGGTGTGTGGCGGAGGGCACTTTACGTGCCACTGTCATTACCTCCCTTTCCTGTTCCAGTCGCGTATGGTTCGCGGGAAGAACGACTGTCTGAAAGCCTCCGTGCGCGCTCTAATCTCTCTAATTTTACATTCGTGATCTCCTCGGGAGGTATAAGTAGGGGGAAGCAATATATTCGATACCTCATCCAGAAACGCACCCTCTCGAAACCTGGCGAGCAAGCTACACCGCGATGCAGAGCGCCTCTCTTGCAGAGTCTGCCACTTGAGTTTATTAAACATCTCCGTAACGCTATCACGGTTACCAAATAACCCTGTGACGAAACGCGCCGCTCTTCTTTGGATCTTCTCTATCTCCTCCGTCAGACCGATCTGGTACGGATCCCACACTGATGAGCAATACTCAAGTATAGGTCGAACGAGTGTTTTGTAAGTCACCTCCTTTGTTGATGGACTACATTTTCTAAGCACTCTCCCAATGAATCTCAACCTGGTACCCGCCTTACCAACAATTAATTTTATATGATCATTCCACTTCAAATCGTTCCGCACGCATACTCCCAGATATTTTACAGAAGTAGCTACTATCAGTGTTTGTTCCGCTATCATATAATCATACAATAAAGGATCCTTCTTTCTATGTATTCGCAATACATTACATTTGTCTATGTTAAGGGTCAGTTGCCACTCCCTGCACCAAGTGCCTATCCGCTGCAGATCTTCCTGCATTTCGCTACAATTTTCTAATGCTGCTACTTCTCTGTATACTACAGCATCATCCGCGAAAAGCCGCATGGAACTTCCGACACTATCTACTAAGTCATTTATATATATTGTGAAAAGCAATGGTCCCATAACACTCCCCTGTGGCACACCAGAGGTTACTTTAACGTCTGTAGACGTCTCTCCATTGATAACAACATGCTGTGTTCTGTTTGCTAAAAACCTAAATCCTCTGGCGGACTACGAACACAGGCTAGGGTTTTGCCGGTGGTTTCTGCGACGTGTTGCACGAGACCCCGACTTCCCCGCCGTCGTGTTGTTTACCGACGAGTGCACCTTCCATCGGTATGGCATTTACAGCACGCGAAACGTTCATTACTGGGCAAGGAGAAATCCTCACGTCACGCACGTCCACGGACACAAGGAACGATTTTTGCTCGACATACCGACTGGCACCATCTATCCAGGGTAAAAATTTCGTGACACAATTTTTCGCCATCCCGTATATCTGTGTACAAATAACGTGATAACACCTTCAAACAGCACAAACGTCTTCCCTCAACTATACAGGGTGAGTCACCTAACGTTACCGCTGGATATATTTCGTAAACCACATCAAATACTGACGAATCGATTCCACAGACCGAACGTGAGGAGAGGGGCTAGTGTAATTGGTTAATACAAACCATAAAAAAATGGACGGAAGTATGTTTTTTAACACAAACCTACGTTTTTTTAAATGGAACCCCGTTAGTTTTGTTAGCACATCTGAACATATAAACAAATACGTAATCAGTGCCGTTTGTTGCATTGTAAAATGTTAATTACATCCGGAGATATTGTAACCTAAAGTTGACGCTTGAGTACTACTCCTCCGCTGTTCGATCGTGTGTATCGGAGAGCACTGAATTACGCAGGGATCCAAAGGGAACGGTGATGGACCTTAGGTACAGAAGAGATTGGAACAGCACATTACGTCCACATGCTAACACCTTTTTATTGGTCTTTTTCACTGACGCACATGTACATTCCTACAAAGAATAATAGTTATGTCAATGGAAAAATAACTAGAGGAGAGGAATGACTGATGTATATAGATCAAATTATAAACAATACTGGCTACATTTGTTACACAGAAATGAAGAAGACAGACGTGAACACCGGAGATCTGCTGCTATCGAAGTTGCTACCAAGGACAGTGTTGCCTGCCAGTCTCCAGAATGATCGCTAAAAGAGGAGTTGAAGGAGAGCACATTTTGTGTGCCATCTAAGTGGAGGAACAGTTAAGATACGAAGATGACATTAAGTCACAAAAATCGATGTTTTTCATTTGGTGTACAATATGTTATTCCCAATTAAATCACATCGCTTTGCTTGACTGTGTTATGCACTTATAACTATTTAAATTTTACCCAAATATTTGGGTCAACATTTGTAAAACACTAAATCCTCTCTCTCAAACCCCATCCTATGGAAAGAGAGGGAGAGTTTTAGTTTTAGCGAAACAAAATTTACGAAGTAAATAAGTATTTTTTATTTATCCGTAACCATTTTCCACGCAAAAATGAGAACATGGATTTTCTTGAATTACAGTGCCAACTACCAAGAAACAAAACAAATGTTTAAGACAAAATGTACGTAGTTTTCTTTATGTAGAATCTGATTCTGCAATAAAAAATGGGGTTCCCATTTGAAATTTTAAAGTTGCCTCCCGCCCCACCCCTATGGGGCTGGGGTGGCGGGCTAATTTTAGCACCAGCAGATTTCCTCCTCGAAAATAATTAACTTTGGATTCTACATATTCTTTCGTGTGAAGCTTATTTTTCGAGTTATTCTGGTTTGTCGACTTAAAATTTACACCCTGTATATCAAAGTCTGGAAGATTCGTGCTGATATGTGGTGGGGTAAGGGATACTCTTACAAAATGGAGGCTAAGAGGTGATCACTTCACCGCTTATGCTAATCGTCGTGAGCAAAAGTATTACTCTCTTCCACATACGTCTCGTGATGTGACTGCAATGAGAAAATTAGCGGCTATACCTTAATCGATCGATTAACTGATCGAGGAAGTATAAAAATGTTCACAGGAAAACGGTAATACAGCCATTTACATACCATAGGAGCCAGACAAATAGGAATTGCAGGGCAGCCACGGCTCTTGGCTGCTGGAATGAACATATGTGATGCGCTGTTTTTCTCGTTGTGAGCAACCGTATCATTCCTTCCCATGTACGTCTCGTGACTACATGTCGGTGATGGGTAGAAAACTACACAGCCTTCTAACTAATGGAACAGTGCTGTCGGAAAGTGACGGAATTTCGAGAGAGTTAACATGGATCTGTGACTTGGCGTGGGACATCTCTTACTCGTCAAAATCGAGTGGATTCAAATGCTCTACATCAAAGACTGGAAGATACATGAACATATGGCGGGTAAGCGACACTCCGACAAAATGAGAGCTGAGAGAGGAGCTCTCTACAGCTTCTTCCAAGTGTTGTGGGCAAACATATTACAGCCTCTCACATACGTCTCCCTAAATGACTGCCGTGAGAAAATAAGAGGCTAATACGCAGGTTTTTACTGAGAGACAATCATCAGCAGAAGGTCCGTCTTTTGATTTCTCGATAAATAAGAGACAACATTATTCCGTGTGTATCTATAAATGGATGGACTGACATCTTAATAGGCAAACTAATTTTACATCTACTAATTTTACATCTATATGTATATGCATTCTTCGCAAGCCATCGTACGATTCGTGGCGGAGTATACCCTGCGTCAGCTTCAAACCTCGTTTCTCGACATTGTTCTCGATAGTAATCCTCGAAAAGAACATCGCCTTTCCTCCAGAACATCCCTTTTAAGTTGCCTGGGGAGTGTAATGCGACTGAAGGCAAAAAACTACTCACCTTGAAAAGGGACTCTTATAAGCAATTTATTTAATTAGTCAGTCAATTTGATATCAATGACGTACCGCCGGGAGGGTGGTGGCGAGAACGAGAGTGCCACGGATATGATTCGCGTGTTGGAGCACTAATCAGGCGTTTTTTCGTTGCGGCGAGAGCTTTTAACGAAATTTCAATTTCCTACCTGCACAGGGAGAGATGACCATCGTAATAAAATCAGCTAAATTACCGAATTTATAATGATACTTAGTATTAACCGGATTTTTCCAACTCCACTGTGCTGTTGTTTGGCTACCTTAAGAGACTTTGTAAGTGACGAGGCATTTGCCAACCTTAAGAGAGTTTGTAAGTTATGAGGCATCCTGTGACAGAGGTAGAGCATTTTTTTAGCCCTTCGTCATGAGCCACAAATGAGTTTCACATTCTAGTGCTGTGATCTAGAACGTAACAGATATTAAGCTGGTATGAGCAGATATTTTTGCTGGATGAGAGACTACTTAGAGGAAATATAGCCTATGCCGCACTGTTGTACAGGATTTTCACACTAAGAATCAACAATATCGATAATTTAGCGATGTGAAAACGCGTGTATGCTCCGATTTCTTCCGTCTTCGACAACAATGTTCATAAAAGGGAGGAATCTACATTTCGCCTGAGAAATTAGAGATGTATGGACAACAATATCCTCGTCTGGGATTGGGTAGAGTGGATTTTTTAAGCTGGGGAGTCTATGTCACAGATGGAATTGCAGTTAGAACTCTCTGTCCAAGCCATGGCTGCGTGTCTCACAGTGTGCTAGGAATTAGTGACGCCAGTCTGCGACCAGCGGCAGGCGTGGTCACGAGGGCTCGGATGAACGGAAGCTGGGGCTTAGCCTGTCACAACCGGGCAGATAGAAAGAAAGTCCCTGGTCAGTCGGCTCTTCAGGTACACAATACACTCGGTACATGGCGCTGAACTAGGCTGGAAGTGACTGGTCAGTTTTTTCGTCTTGAGATGTCGTGTTCAACTAAGATAATGAGTAGTACACTTGTAGAAAACACTGTGCGATGTATTTCCCACGTTTCTGTTGGCTACGATCTGACTTGCAACTCGTAAATAGATATACCTACATTTCATTCACCAAAGCTGTTGCTACATGATACTTGTACATGGGGAGCGTAGATTTGTAGGAGCACTGGCTCACCCCCACCTTAAGTACCTTGGCGTCACCTTCGGCCGCCACCTTTCCTGGACACCCCCCCCCCCCCCCAATCTCCAGACAGTCCAAGCCAAGGCACAAACCTGTCTCCATCTCCTCAAACTCCTCTCCAGCCGAACATGGGGTCTGAACCCCTCCACAATCCTCCACACTTATAAGTCCCTCATCTGCCCCATCCTTTGTTATGCCCACCTACTATAAGTCCCTTCAAATCCTTGAAAACCATGTGCTATGCCTCACTTATCGCATCCATCTCCCATCCTCCACGCAGATCCTTTACAACCTGATTCCTTTCCTGCACCTTCTACCTTTCTTCGAACGGATACAGATCCTTTACACCTCCCACAAGCTTGATTCTCCCCACCCGCTTCTCTTTCCCATCCTATCCCACCCCAACCCGCTACCACACCTGTACTCTTGCATACCCCCCTGCTCTCCATTTTCACACTCTCCATACCCTTGCCTGATGTGGCTTCCGCCAACTCCCCCTTCCTGAAGATGTCCTCGTTCCTTCCTTATACCCTTCATATCAGATCTAATCCTCCACTTCTTTTCCTTCCCCTTTCCTGCACAGCTCCCTCTCACCCTCCTTCCCCTCCTTTCTCCCTCCCACCTCCTTGCCCCCAGTTTCCCATTTCCTACCCCCCTCCCTGGGCTTCCCCCAAATAATCCTACCCCCTCCCCAACCCTCTCCCCTCCCCTCTCCCTTCCTCCCATTAGCTACTTTCCTCCTTCTCCAAAAAATGGTTCAAATGGCTCTAGGCACTATGGGACTTAACATCTGAGGTCATCAGCCCCTTAGGCTAACTAACCTAAGGACATCACACACATCCATGCCTGAGGCGGATTCAAACCTGCGACCTTAGCACCAGTGCAGTTCTGGACTGAAGTGCCTAGAACTGCTCGGCCACCCTCCTTCTCCCCTGCCCATCCCCTGCACCCAGTGGCAGACGCCTCCCCCCCCCCCCCACCCCATCATCAGTGTGTTCAGTGTGCTACAGTGTTCTCTTCACCTATGTGAGTCAGTGATCTTCATTGTGCTCCCCCATTCGTGTGTGAAACTGTTTGTCTCTGTGTGTGTGTACTGCTGAACTTACTTGTACAGCCAGTGCTTTCCACGAATGCCCTCATTTCATTTCTTATGTATGTCTCCTGTTTTTACCATTCATGTTTGTTTGTTTTTCTGTTATTCTGTGGCCGAAGAGTGGCGCAGATAGGCTGCTGCCAGCCTACCTTTTGTAAGGTATTAAAATAACAAAAAAAGGAACACTGGGTTCATCCCAGGTTCTATAAAGCCCCCCAAATTCTCAAACACCACGCACTCTGCCTTGCCTTCCGCATCCGCCTTCCATCGCCCCACACGCATCCCCTGCGACCTCATCCCCTTTCCCCACCCTCTCCTTTTTCTTGAACACATCTGCATCCTGTTTATTGTCCGCTGACTCGATCCCCCTCACCCCCTGATGTCTCCCTTCCTCTCCACCCCCAACCCGCTGCCGCACCTTTACCATTGTGTCCCACCCTCTCTCCATCTCCGCATCTTCCACCTCCTTTCCCAACGCAACTTCCAGCATCTACCCCTCCCAGATGATGAGCTTCGCCCTGACATCTACCCCTCCTACCAACTCTAACCCCACCTTCCTCCTGCCTCCTCCTCAGGGCTCCCACTTCTCTGCTTCCCTTTTCCTGAGCGGCTTTCCCTCTCCTATGGCCCCTCCCTCTCCTGTGCTCCATTTCAGTGTCTATGCACTCCCTCCTGCCTTGTCTTCCCTCTTCATCTCCTGCCCTGACCGTCTCCTGCCCCTTGGTGCGCCCTTGTCCCCCCCTTTTTCTCTTCCTCCCGCCCCCATCCCCTCTCCCCTCTTTTTTCCTCCTCCCTTACCTCCAGTCCTTCGACAGGCCCCTACCAGAGGTTTTTCCTTTTTGTGAGTTCTCGGTCATTTCCAGTGGTTTTGTTTTTTAAATGTCTCACTCTGCGTTATTTTTATACTGTGGCCGACTTTTAACTTGTGTTTGACTTCACTGATTTTAAGTATCCAACAAATTGTCAGCTGTGTTCTTTTAACTTTATGTTGACTTTTTAATTGACCCGAATGTCCCTGTATTAGTGTATAGTTTAACTCCCACCATCTTCATTTACTGTATTTTTCTGTCCTCCTTTTTACCCCCCTTTTTATGTAAGGGTTCGCCTTGTGTTTTTGTTAAAGCCATTTGGGTGAAGAGAGGTGGACTGTGACACTGTCAGCCCTCCTCTGGCCCATAGGGGCAGGGGAATGAAATTGTAATAAAGGAAAAAAAATTGGAGCATTGTGACAGTGGGTTGCTGTCCTAGTATTATTATCCATCCTTGCATCCTTACCAGCAGGTATTTATGTGTAAATCAGCAGGAAACCAACCCCCTGCACTTCAGTGATAGTTTGCTGTCCTGTTATTATTATCCATCCTTCCCACCTAGGGCTACTGGCTAGACTTCTTGGAGCAACTAGTGCTAGACTAATAGCGAAAATATCCTCTTTACATCCAGCAGTCATGGGATACCTGAACACTTAAGTGCCACCGACCACTTGAAACACCGACAAAGAACTACAAGTGCTTCCAGTCTCTCTCACAAAGATCACCAAGCATATTTCTCAGAACGAAGAGGGTAGCGGCCTCTAGCTTGTAGAAACCTGTAGCAGGTGGAACAGAGACATTCGATTCTTCCAGGAAGGACTGGCGAACACCTAGCTGACTTAAATGTTGCCGATCGACTGAAACTCCAACAAAAGAATTGTGCATTTCTGTCAACTTCTAGGTGGAGGAGGGTAGGTTGCTTTTCCCTGTACCCTTTGGTGGCGGTAATGTGAAGTAAGCCAGTCTGTCTCCACACCTCAAGGAAAGCACATGATCAAGAAAAACTTTTAGGAGGATAACACCCAAAAATAGAGGAAGAAAACTACCCTTTGTCCTTCCACACCAACAACTCAGCACAGGTTGAGCTTTACCCGCCAATTTACTATAGGATAACACCAAAATAAAGAGATCCTTATCAACAGCATAGCACAGACTGAGCTATTTTTCCCAGAAGGTTGGGGGGAAAACCGATGACATTATCAGTGCGGTGTTACGACGTCTAAATGTTCAAATGTGTGTGAAATCTTATGGTACTTAACTGCTAAGGTCATCAGTTCCTAAGGTTACACACTACTTAACCTAAATTATCCTAAGGACAAACACACACACCCATGCCTGAGGGAGGACTCGAACCTCCACCGGGACCAGCCTACGATGTCTACACCAAGGGGCAGGGGTGGGCGAGTGTCCATCATCTTGAATAAATTAAAACTGCCGTCGTTATCTCTATATTCCCCTACTGCCAACTGGGTCTGAGATGTCTTCAAAGCGATTGGTTGTCTGGAGGGCAGCGTCTGGTCCAGCACAGCGATCCCAGCGGTATGCTTGCACTTAGGAATAATGAAACCATTTTCCTGGGATGGCACCTACGACACCTTGGCGAATATGCCAGCTGTCCTCTTCTTGGGGCCGTAGCAGCGGAAACAAGCAAAAGCAATGGCGGCAGACTGGAAGGAGGAATCGTCCTCTGTATAGGAAGGCAGATGCTTGAGGGCGCTCTGCACCACTTCCATTTATTCTTCTGAGCGCTCTCCCTCGTGTAGAAATCCCATCAAGAAAGCGAGATTTGCCTCAAGGGGCGTGTCCAAGGCAGTGGAATGATCTTCAGCATGAACGCCGGCAGCAAACGACGTCACAACAGAGCAGCCGGCAGCAGAAGCAGGAATAGGCTTCGGCGAGGTACTGCCGACAGGAGGTGACTTACACAAGGTGGGAAGCAACACCATATCACGAGGAAGTTGCTGTCCAGCGGTGACGAGGTGATGAGCCGCATTAGAGAAGTCACGTCCAAATCGTCAACCAAATTCGAGCGCCGGGTCGTCGTAAAAGTGGGCACTATGGGGCTGCCGACGAAGCAAGCTCCGCCGGATGACGATCCGCCGCATCCCTCGCCTCTCAGTCACGCCGGTCTTCACTCTTCCGCATCGTTAACTTCGAATACAATACACTCAGTCTCCTTTTATAGTGGCGGGCCCTTCTCGTGACATCAAGTGATGAATTCCGCATTACACGGAGGTGTCCAGATACTTTTGATCAGATAGTGTACAGTGTGTCCTGGAGTTAACTGAGTAAAGAAGCCCACATAGATACAGACGGTGTACAGAGCGTGTGATAAAAGGGTGGTTTATGACACTAGGTGTTGAAATAGGCGCTAGAAAATGGAACCAGATATCGTTGTTAAGCGAACTTCATTTGTTTTTAAATGCGATTTACGAGTCTGTAGATGACACTCTAAACACTCCTTGTATTATGTTCTGGTCGAAACGCTATATAAAGTGGAAATATTTTGCGTAAGCGGTGCTGAATAGCTTTAGCTAAGGTTAGAAACTGCATCATGCAGTACACAGTCTGACAATCCGTGGTCCGCAAAAAAGTATTTAACCATAGATTCCACAACTGCAAAATTTAATCAAAATCTTGAAACGCTCCGTTTTTTCTGGCTTAAAACAACTAATCACATATTGTGTCTTCTAATTGTGATGCACTGTTAAAATACGTTCTTTATGGCCCGAGGACGGTCAGTTTGTGACCGAAATCGATTGTCAAAATAAAAATAAGTGTGGAAGTGTATTGCAAGAAGTAGTTCCTAATCTAAAGTGGACACATATCGCTATTCACATAAATATTCATTGAAGTAAAGGGTGGATGACCAGAACAAAATACAACTACACCTCGGCTGCTTCTATCTAGGCTATTAGCCTAGTTGCTTGGAAAAGTAGGACTTCATCTATCGGTAATCCCTACCATTCTATTGTTATTTCCGGCGTTTATTTAGCTTATGGCGATTATTTGTGTCCATTTGTTAACGTGGTGGTATTTGACTTCCTCACATTGTGGTGGGGCTGCTGACGATCCACTAGCGCTGCGCACCATAAGTTCATTTCTCCGCTCAAGGTGACATATTAATATATTATCGGAGCTTTTCGTCTTCTATAATTTGTTCACATGCTCCTTGAATCTGTGGAGCTTATAGTACAACCAGACTTTGCGAAATGTATTCGTAAATGTACCCCACACTGTTTTGTATCTGCGATCGAGTAGCACATACTGTAGGGTGTATCAGGAAAAAGCAGGCATGTTTGACGCCTCGGAAGAGGAGTCTATTGAGTGGTTGCGGAACGAGAGGTAAAATGCAGGTTTATCTTTTACTGGTACGTGCAGTCGGCGAAACAAAATTGTTCGCCAGGAAAATGACTAACAAGGGAACATTACCAAGTGTCAATAAACGAGCTTGATGAAACTTGTCGGGTGTGTAGATGGTGTAAAATAATCGACTACGAACTTTTTTGTTTGTCCTAATTTCACTTTTAAGGGGTAAAACATACCCTGAAAAAAAATTTGGCACATTAGGATCGGAAGGAATACCTTCGAAACTAAACCACATAAAAAATGTTTCTCATCTAAAAGTTGATACGTAATGAACGTTCTTGAAAACTGTATGATTGAATTTTGCAATATACCCCATCAACATTAAATAATTTTGAAAAATGAAAAGTTTTATTATAACATAAATTAAAGAAGCCTTCATGCTACATACAGCCATGTGTAATAAAGCTGTCTTATGAAATACTATTTTTGGGAAATAGGTTGTGCACAGTGTGCTGTGAGACTATTTTCAACATATGTAATTAAAATACCTACACACTCATATTAGCCTAGTTATTTATTTTAGTTATATTTGTTTTATGTTTCAATTATTTACGTTTTACATTCATTTTTTATTTTACTGTTTCACATTCGTGTATTTTGTTAATTGAATATAATAAGCAACGCATAGTTATGGATATAAAATCATTACAAAATGATAATCTCTAAGTAAATGCTTCAAACATTACGTTTGGTTTACACCATGCAAACAAAATGAACGAAATTTCTTCACATACTAAATATCTCAGTGAACACAATATAAAACAAAATTCAGCAGAATTTCAAATTTTTGCAGGTTATCCTCTAAATATCCTGATTTGTATGAGGCGTATTTCAGCACATTGGTAAGCCTTGCTGAAGAGAACTGATTATCTACTGGCGACTGCAGCTTGATTATTCAGGGTGAACATTATTAAAACCGACAAAGTACAAGGACGGATTCCTGACTGCAAGTGGAAGAAACAAGTCCCTTTGAACATGTGTCCAGAAACGCATCGTTGCCACAGTAGAAAGCGCTGACGTATGACAGTTTCTCTGGCCATGTTGAAAGGTGGCTGCACTGTGTCACAGCGCAAGAAATTGCGCTAAAGATTATTGTTCCGCCGCCTCCACTGGGCAGTGATAGTTCAGAGGATTACGAGGACAGTCGTTGTGTTGGGTGAGAAGTAGACACTGTTCGGTTGGTGTAATGTATAGAGGAAAGAAGTTACAATTCTCAGAACATATTTGAGAAAGGAGATGCGCTTTTGATTTATGATGCTGGTGTAATGGAATATTTTCGTCAATATATAATGAGGTAGAAAGGTATTACAGTTTTGTTTAATGACAATCCCTCTTGCTCACAGGTACAGTCAACAAAGCATCTGGCTCGTGTTCATTTATTAGACTTGTAATTCTGGTTTCTATGTGCAATTATAGTATTTCTGGTTTTTCAATTAGTTCATTGTAAATGGTGTTTAATATATTTTGTCGTACTGAGAAAGAACCGAACCAGATACATGTACGTTGAGTCACACTACCACACACAGGACAGTTACACTTGTGCTTTGTTGTTTTGTAGCTTTTATAGTTGCAGGGGACTTAATTAATCAGTTGTGTTAATGGAAATTCCTTGTCATTCTTTATTTTTATTTTATGCAGTCAGATTGCATGCTAATACTAGTCAGGGCCAACCGGTTACGAAACTTCGTAACCGGTCACACAGGTACTAAAATTATTGCATTTATTCGTTAATATTAGTCCTTTCTTTTTAATTAAGCCCCCATGCACGTGGCGACCTTTCTTTTCAATTAAGCCCCCATGCACGTGGCGACCGCTGCTTCGGATCGTCCCTTGGAATTCTTTTGATAGTAAAAATAGAGGACAGTAGTATTGTTGTAGTAATTTGTAGTTTAGTAATTGTAATCTATATTGCACGTGTAGATTTTGTAATTAAACGTTTGTAGTTGTCTTGTCATTCTTCTGATGGTATTTTTGTAGAATTTAATTTTTGATGTGTCGTATACGGATTTGACAATTTTGTACAATTGTGAAGGTTTTAACTGTCCGTTAATCGTGTTTGTAGGGAAGAATTTCGTGTGAATGGTACTGTTGGTGTTAAAGTGTTATATTGTGTGTAATTTTCATATAGTGACGAGTTTTGTATGTTTTGTAAATGATTACGCGATCGATGAAAAAGGCAAGAATGATGGATAGACAGAATAATGAAATTGTTAACATGGCGAACTCACCAACACAGGAGAACAGTGTGGTGCATTTATTCGTTAATATTAGTCCTTTCATTTTAATTAAGCCCCCATGCAACGTGCCGTGTGTTCCTTGTGCGTTGAAGTCTGTGTGACTGACGCAGCGTACTGTAAGCGGCAGAATGGTCCGGTATTCATGTCGAGAACATGCCGAGATTGTGTTTGTGTACGGCCAAGCAGACGGAATCACACAACATTTGAAGCCATTTTTGGCCGTTTGTGTGATCATGGGCTCTTGACGAATGTGCAGGAAAGCGACAGAATGTATGAACACCAGATCTGGGGGACTGAGTTCTGTCTCTCGACCTTTTCCGTCTGCTTGGCCGTACACAAACACCATCTCGGCTTGTTCCCGATATGCATACCGGACCATTCTGCCGCTTACAGTACTCTGAGTCAATCACACAGCTTGCAACACGTAAGGAACACATGGCACGTGGTCAGAGGAATGCATTTCCGGACACAGTTCATTGGACCTTTCTTCCCCCTTCTTCAGTCAGGAATCGTCATTGCAGTTTGTCGGTTTTATTAATGATCATCCTGCATAGTTTATCAACTGGAGATTAATATCGTTGTCATCCAACAAAACTAGATCTGAAGATCTTGTCACAAAGTTCTTCCAACACCGAAAGCCATGTACGTCTCACGACTGTATCTGTGCTGTCGAGCCCTTTGCGAACACTAGATGAACAAGTTCCTTGTACTCGGCTCGGGCATGATGCTCTATACAGTTATTTCACACTGACAGCCCCAAGAATCACACAATGATATACAATTTTCTCCCTCACTTGAAAGGAAAACATGTTACATGTTTCTTATATCTTTTGAACTGACCTTTCTTTTTTTTTTTTTTTTTTTTTTTTTTTTTTTTTTTTTTTTTTTTTTTTTTTTTTTTTTTGCCAACGGCCTTACCGCAGTGGCAACACCGGTTCCAGTCAGATCACCGA